>NW_023660576.1:5000-19050 GCF_015228065.2 Penaeus monodon | reverse complement strand
TTGGGATAAGGAATGATAAAGGTAAAAGGGAATGCTATATCGTCAAAAAAATGCTTTCTGAGAGACCCACCCCCAACTAAAAAAACTTTGACTATAAAAAACCCTTTTGAAAAGGGCCCCACACTTAGCAATGCCCCGAATCCTCGAAAATTCTGGATATACAAAAGACTTTAACCAAATTAAATCACCCTAAAAAGATTCTGTGATTCACCTGTTTCTTAAAAATTTGTTCTCCGAATTTATCCTGAGGAAGATTGAAGATCGTCGGGGGGAAAATTGTTATCATTGGTTGAAAAGATTCCCCTTCTGGAAATTTCTAAGAAAAAAACCCTTTTAAATGTTTTCTCGAGTTAAAAACAGAAAATGTGCATTCTCTCGCTCCCCTGATCAAATGTAAAATAAAGGGTTATTAAAATTAAAAAAACGAATTATCTAATTAAATCACCAAGATTGCCCTTCGTATGCCCAAATACATTGTGGCTATGGTGATTTTTTAGGGGTGTGGTGTAGAAAAAATACCCACTGGGAAGTGTTTTTGGTTTGGGGCAAATGTGCGGGAAATAGTGTTGCACTTGTACGATAGCCAAATTTTTTGAAAATTTCAATTTGCCCACAAGTGTTTAATTATTGTAAAAGGAAAAATGTATTTTTTTTCTCTAAATTTATTATGTCGTGACAATTTTAGCCTGATTTAGATTTTCTTTTATATCAAAAAACCCTTATTCAAAGATTTTGGCCTTAAATGAGAAAATTTCAAGAGCAATTATTTTTTTTTTTAAATTTTGTAATGTCGAGAACTGCATCACACGGGAAATCTTATGCACAGAAACGACTGGGGTCATAAACAGCATGGAAAAAAAAAAAATCGGATTATAATTTGTTTATTTTATCCCATTTTTAAATAATATGAAAAAACCCTAGTTTTATTTTCCCCATTTCTCCCAACCCATCCCCCAAAGTGTTTAAATATTACATGTATCTACACACATTTAATTTTTTTAAATTTATATTTATATATACTATATACTATTTTTTTTATAATTTTATATATATAATATATTTTATTATATTATTTTAATTATCATATATCTTCTTTTAAATATAACTATGCAAATTTGTTATTTATATAAAATTTTATAATATATATAAACAAAATATATTTCATATATATATCATAAAATATTTTATTATATATATTTATAATTTTTTAATAAAATTAAAATTTTATAATATCTATAAAATTATATAAATATATATATTATCTATATATATATATATATTATATCTATAATATAAAATATTTTTAATCCCTTTATATATATATATTCTTTTAAAATTTATTATTGATTTATATATATTTTTATTTTAAAATATATCTATTATATATATTTTTCCAAGCATGCAAAAAATTCATATATATAATATATATTTTAATATAATATTTTATATATATAGAATATATAATATATAATTTTATTTTTTATAAATATTTCTTCTCAAAATATATTATATATATATATTTTCCCCCATATTTCTATATTTTTGTAGTTTGTGTGTATTATTTTTAAAATATATATATTTATATTATAATATTATATATATAAAAATAATATCAATAATACTAATATATTTTTTTTTTTTTTTTTTTTTTTTTTTTTTTTTTTTTCCCTTCATAAACCAAAAACCCTTTTCTATATACATATTTTTTAAAAAATAATAATTATATATATATTTATATATATATAAATATTATATTTTATATATTTAACAATTTACATATACATACATATATTCGTAAGCAGATAATAGATATTTAGAAAAATACACACCCCCATACACATAAAACCCCACACACACACCACACACACACACACAACACATACACACAACACACATACATATATATATATTTTTAAAATTATATATATATATAAATATATTATAATTATAATATATATATATATTTTTTTTTTTTTTTTTTTTTTTTTTTTTTTTTTTTTTTTCCTTCATAAACCAAAAACATTATTTATATAATAATATATATATATATATTATATATATATATATATATTTTATATATTATATAATTTATTTCTATATATATTTATTAAAATAATTATATATAATTTTATAAACTTTTAATTTATATATATAAAACCCAAATATTTTTTCTATATTAATTATATATTATTAATTATATATATATTATATAAAAAAAATTTATTATAAAAAATCTTTTAAATTATTATATATAAAATCTATCTTTTTCCCCCTATTATTAATCATAATCTTCTCATCTATCTTTTCCCCCATTTTCTTATATCTAGGTTTTTTGTGTATTATATTATATATATAAAATTTTATATATATATATATATTATTATATATATATATATATATTTTTTTTTTTTTTTTTTTTTTTTTTTTTTTTTTTCTTCATAAAAACCCCCCCCTTATTTTTATTATATTATATTTTAATTATATATTATTTATATTTTATATATTTTAAAATTTATATATTTTTCCATATATAATTTAAATATTAAAATTAATAATATATTTTATAAAAAATGTATACTATACATACATATTGCATAAGCAAATATAGATTTTGGGAATAAATCACACCACATACCCCCTACACACACACACACACACCCACACTCCACACCCACCCCATTCACACCCCCACACACACAATATATATATTATATATATATATATATATATTAAAATATATCTTTTTTATATATATATATATTAATATATTTTTATATATTATATATATATATAATGTATTTTAATATATATTATATAAAATTTTTTTTTTGTACTGGATGTTCTTGGTTTCACGGGAGGTGGGGAGTCAAACAGAGGTCACAAGTTTTGCTAGAAAAGGGTTTCCGCACGCTGCAAAAACACACAGACACACAAAAAACCCAAACACACATATATATTAGAGAGAGATATAAAAGGGTAGAAAAAAAAGGACAAAACAGTTTAAATTATAATATATATATTTTTTATATAAAACATAAAAAATATTATACATTATATATATACATATAAATATAATAAATTATATAATATATATATATATATATATATATATATAATATATATAAAAATAATTATTATATACATATTTATATATAATATATATATATATATTATATATAATATAAAAAGATAATATTAATTTATTTTTTTAAAGGGTTTGTGTGTTTTCTATTTATCTTATTTATATTTATATATAAAATATATATTTATAAAACTATATAATTTATATATTATATATATATTGTTTTTTGTTTTCCCTATATTTTTAAATATATATTTTATATATAAATATAATATTTTAAATTATTTAAAATATTTTTTTTCATAAACCCACAAACATTTATATATATATATTATATATATATATTTTTATATAATATATATTATATATATAATATATATATAAAATATATATATAATAAAATTTTTATATTTTATATATATAAAAATTTTTATATATAAAAATTAATTTATTATAATATTTATATTATATATTATAATATATATATATATATAAAAATAAAAAATGAAACCCATATACATCATATATGCGTAAGCAGATATATAAATATTTAAAAAATTTCCCCACACATACACCACACCCCACACACACACACACACACACAAAACACACACACACACACCCCATTATAATTATATTTATAATATAAAAATATATATATATAAAATATATATAAAATATTAAATATATATATATATTTATAAATATATATGTATTTAAAAGAAAAATTTTTTTTTTGTACGGGATTTTTTGGGTTTGATATGCTGTCATTTTTATTTTGCTTCTAAAGGGCCCCTGTTGCAAGGAATGGCTGGGGTTTCCCATCCACTGGAGGTGAGGGATCGAACAAGGGTTCAGAAAGGGATTGCTAGACGAGGTCTTTTACCGGCTGCACAAAAACACAGACACACACACAAAAACCACACTTATATATAAGGAGAGAGATATATGTAATGGGGAAAAAAGACACAGATTAATAAAAAAAAAAGAAAAATTAAATATATGTAAAATTTATACATATATATTATATATATATATATATTTTTATATATATATATTATATTCTAAAACACATCCCTTATATATATAAATAAAAATATAAAAATTATTATAACAAAATATCTATATATATATAAAAATATATTAATATATTATATATATATATATATATAAATTTATTATTCTATATTTTATCTGTGTGTTTTAATATTTTAATTATTTTTATATTTAATTTTATATATATTAATATTATATATTATTATATATATATATATATATAAATATTTTAAATTTTAAAATATATATATAAAAAATATCTTATATTTATTTTTTATTTTAAAATTATTTTTTTCTATTTATTTATATTTATATTTTTATATAATGTAATATATTTAATATATATATATATTATATTTAAAAATTTTATCTATTATTTCCCTTTTATTTTTTTTTTTTTCTTTTTTTCCCTTAAAAATTCTAATATTTTTTTTATTTTTTTATTTATATATATTTTTTTAAAAATGTGGGGTGTGTGTGTGTGTTTTGTTGTTGTGTTTTGTGTGTGGGGTTTGTGTTTGGTGTGGGGTTTGTGTGTTTTTTGTGTTGTGTGTGGGGTGTTGTGTGGTGTGTGTTTTCGGGTGTGTGTGTATTGTGTGTTGTGTTGTTATTTGTGGTGTGTGTGTGTTGTGTGTGGGTGGGGGTGTGTGGGGGGGGGGTTTATATATTTTTAGGGGTTTTTTGGGGGGGGAATATATTTAATAATAATTTTTTAAACCCCCCCCCTTTTCCCGGTTTGCGGCTATCATTTTATTTCTATCTTGTACTTTTTTGAGTAAATACATATTAAATTCCCCCCCCCCCAATTATTCCCCTTGGCTTTTCCCCCCCCGTCTTTTTTTTCCCTTTTTTCCCAGGCGGGTTCCCTTGTTGAATAATCCGCAAATTTTAAAATGTGCCTCTTATATTAAAAATTACTTCAATTTTTAATAAAAAAAAAAAAATAAGTTATACTTTAATAAGGTTACAGTGTTATCTCATATTCGGGGATTTAAAATGCCCTGGGAAAAAACCCCCCACCATGTCCACAGGGACAATTCCCACGGGTTTTTGGAGTTCATTTTTCCCCAGTTTAATAAAACCGCCAAAATAATCCGCCGTAAATTTGAGGGTTTTGTACTAAACCACCCAGTGCTGGGCCCAAACCCTAGAGCCCCCACCCCCCTTTCTGGGGGACCCAGCCCCAAGCACAGGGGCCCCGGGGGGGTTTCCCCGGCCTGTAGATTACTTTTCCTTTTTTCCCCGGAGAGGGGGGGCAAGGGCCGGGAAAAAATTCCAAGGCCAAAAACCACTCCCTAAAACCCCCTTTGGAAAAACCCACGGGTGGCTTTTTCCCTGTACTCATGCCATTTATGTTACAAATATTTTTAATATTGAACTTTTTTTTTCCAGTGAAAATTCCTTAATGTTTATTATATATATTTATCCTACATTTTGGTTTTACATATATACCCAAAAGGCCTGCACAGAGAGGGGAATTTACCAAATTAGGGGTTTTTTTAATTAATAAAAAGGGCATTTTAAACCCGGGGGTTCAATCTTTTAAAGGGGGACCAAAAAGGTACTTTTTTCGGGGGTTTTTATAATATAAATAGGCAAAAACACTGTAAAGGCTACCCCTCAGAAAGTCACACAAATATGAAAAAACTTATAAAAAACTATTTTTTTTTTTTTTCAGGGGCAGTTTAAACGGGCCCTTGTGTACAGTAGGCCAGCCATTTGCGGGCATTTAGGCGGGGAGTAGGGCTGTGGGGGGGGGGATACCCATATATATATATATATATAAAATTTTAATATAATTATATATATTTTTAATTTATTAATATATTAATTTTTTTTATTTTTTTCTTTATTATATATATATATATTTATATATTATATTTATTTTTTTTTTTTGTTTTATTTTTTTTAAAATTTTTTTTTTTTATTTTTCTTTTTAATTTATTTTTTTTTTTTTTTTTTGTTTTATAAAATATCTATTATATTTCTTTTATTTTTTTATTTTATTATATTCCCCCTTTTTATTTTTTTTTTTTTTCCCTCCCCCTATTACTTTTTTGTATTTGTGTCCATTTCCCAAAATACAAAACCCCAACACTTTAAAAAAAAGGAAAATTTTTCCTTTTAAAAAAAATTTTTTTTTATTTTTTTTTTTTTTTTAATTTATTTTTTTTTTAATTTTAAACCCCAATAAAATTATTTTTTTTTTTTATTTTTATTTCTGTTTTTTTTTTCTTTAGTTATTCTTTTTTCTTTTTTTTTTTTTTTTTTCCCCCTATTTATTTATTTTATATTTTTTTTTTTTCTATTTTTCTCTATTATATTTCCCTTTTTATATTTTTTTTTTTTTTTTTTTTTTTTAAAAATTTTATTTTGGGGTATTATTTTTTTTTTTTTTTGTATCCATTTTTTTTAAAATTTTTCCCCTACACTATTCCTTTATTTATGGTCTATTGGTGTCCGTTGTTTATCCTTTAATTTCTTTTTTTTTTTTATTATTTTATCTTTTTTTTTATTTTGTTTATTTTATTTTTTAAATTTATTTATTATTTATTTTTATTTTTTTTTTTTTTTATCTCTCTTTATCTTTTTCTTAAATTTATTTATTTTGTTATTCCCCCCCGTTTTTTTGTATATTTTTATATTTTAATATCAAAATTATTCAAATTTTAATTATCTCAAATTTTATTTTTACTTTTTGTTTCCCCCCCCGTCTTCCTTTTTTATCGTTTTTCCCCCCCCTTTTATTTTTATTTTTATATTTTAAACCCTTAAAATTTTTTTTATTATATATATTTTAAAAGAAATATATATGATAAAAAGATAGATAGATAGATGTTTGAGTAAATTTTTAAAAATCCCTAATTTTGTTTTTTGTTTTTTTTTTTTTTATTTTTATATTTTTTTTATTTTTAAAATTTATCCTCGGGTGTTTTGTGTGGGGTTAAACATATTTTACACACCCACACACACACACCACAATATATTATTTTTATATATAATTTTCCTTTTATTATTTTATTTTTATGCCCCATATAAAATATTATATTATTTTTAATATTTATATATATTTATTTTATTTTTATTTCTGTGTGTGTGTTTTGTGTATTTATTAATTTTTTTTTTTTTATTTTTTTTATTTTTTCCCCCCCCCTTTTTTTTTTTTTTTTTTTTTTTATATTTTTATTTTTTGGTTTTGGGTGGGGGGGGTGTGTGTTTTTTTTTTTTTTATTTTTTTTTTCTCTTTTTTCTCTTATTTTTTTTCCCTCCCTGTTTTTTTTTTTTTTAATTTTTTTTTTTTTTTTATTTTATATTTTTGCACTTTTTCTTTTTTTTTTTTCCCCCCCTTTTTTTTTCTTTTTTTTTTTTTTTTTTATTATATTGCCCATCCTCTAATATTTACCTTTTTTTTTTTTTTTTTTTTATTTTTTTTCAATTTTCCTCCCTTTCCATCCCTGGTTTGTTTGTTTTTTTCCTTTTGGCCCCCTCATTTCCCCCTTTTTTTTCTGCGTCCTTTTTTCCTTTGCCCCTTTTAAATTTTTAAATTTGGTTCAAAGCCCCCCATGAATTTTCCCTCTGGCTTTCACATCCCAAATTAGGATAAAGCAAAAAAACCCCTTTTTTAAAAGAAACCCAAATGACTTCCACTTAGTACACTTCCTCAAAAAAATGACTAGTAGTACCTATTTTTTGGCCATACCTGATGAGTGCACAGAAATTTTTTCCCTGAAACAAAAAAACCCCTTGGAGTTTTAAAATGAAAGGTCTGAGGCAAAAACTTTTGAAAAGAACTTCACTTTAAAGATTTATGCACACTTTAATCCAAAAAAGTTTCCTCCCCAATAATGCCCAGAGGGAGTGCCTTCCAGTAAATAAATATAAATTTTTGATGCTGTCCCCTTTTCCCCCCATAAGTTTTCTTCTCTGAGTGGGAAAAAATATTAATAGACATAAATATATAGGCCCGTGGTCCCTTTTTGGGAACCCTATATAAAGACTAAAAGTCATTGCAAAAAAACTGATGTTTTCTTCTCTTATAGTCTTTTTATGTCTGGTACTAGGTAATTTTTTCTGTGAGGTTTCAATTTTCTATTGGCTTCTATTTTTTATGTACTCTTATATGTCTCACCCCGATTCTGTTTCTCAGAAAAAAGCTTTAAATTTCCCAAACTCACGCTATTGGGGTTCTCCTTTTTTTTAAAGTATCTCGGGGCCTTGGGTAGCAGACTTTTCTCAGAGAAGGCCTTTTTTTACAAAAACCCCACAGCTGTATGGCTTCTCATTTGTATGTGCTCCATATGGCTTTCGACTAGTTCTATGTAAGAAGGCCCTTTCTGCCTAATTTTCCCCACTTATGGCTTCTCCTTTTTATGTACTCTTTATATGGCTAACTAGAAATTTAAATTTTTTTTTTAGAAGGCTTTGTTGCAGATCTCACCCCTGAAAGGCTTCTCCTTTTTATGTACTCTCAAAGTGTGGGACTAGATTATTTTTTTTCAAAAAGAAGGCTTTAGTTTCAAAACTCACATCTGTATGGCTTCTCCCTTTTTAAAGGACTCTCATATGAAATAACAGGGCTAACTTTTTTTGAAAAGGCTTTTTTTCAAAAGTTTCGCTGTAAGGTTTCTCTTTTTTTTGTACTCTGATATCTTTACTAATCCCCTTTTGGAAGGGGAAGGGTTTACTGCAAATATCACATCCATATGGCTTCTCCTTTGTATGTATTCTCCTATGGCTCACAAGACTATTTTATGTGAGAAGGTAAATTTTTGCAAATCTCACAGCTGTATTGGGTTCTCTTTTGTGTGGACTCTCATAGAATGTTTATATGGGCTCTTTTTGGAGAATTTTTTCCACAAAACCGCACATACAAAATTTTCAAAATGCTTTTACCCATTTCTTGTGTTCTTCCCCAAGAAATTTTTTTGTGTTTTCCTATTTCCCCCTCCGATAACACTTGTTTCCCCTAATTCTCATCAAAAAGTGACACCTTAACACTCCTTAGGGTCTGAAACCAAATTTTCCCTGAGTTTTTGTCTTTTTATTCATGTGTTAGGTCCTTATGAGAAAAAGACATTCTTTTTTTACTACACTTTGCTCTCGCCATCCCCCACTTCACTCCATATCAAAAGGTTCTTCTTTTTAATTTTCCCAAACCATCTCTTCATTAAAATCTTTTTCTAAGCTTTCCTTTTTTTATACGACTCCCGTTTAAAATTTTTCCCCCCTCTTTTAAATGGGCCCAAAAGGGATCCTTGGTAAGGGAAAATCATTGTTGCCCTGTGAAAGGGAAAAAAAATAACCCCGAAAAAAAATATTTTTTTTTTTTTTTTTTTTTTTTTTTTTGGGGGTTTTTTTTTTTTTTTTTTTATTTTTTAAAAATTTTTAAAAAATAATAATTTTAAAAAAAATTAAAAAAAAGACACCAAAAAATTTTAAAAATATAATAAAATAAATTTAATATAAAAAATATTAAAGTAAAAAATTATATATACTTGGTTTTAATTAAATTTTATTTATATTATTTAATATCTTTTATTATATCTTTAAATATATACATATAAAATTTTTAAATACCAAACACATTTTTTAAAAAATAAAAATATATATATATATATAAAATATATTTATATATATATAGTATAAAATATATATAAAATATATAATTTTAAATATAATTTTTTATGTTTTTTTGTATATTATTTTAAAATATAATATATATATATATATAATTAAAAATTTTAAAAATATTTATTAAAAATATTATATATATAATATATAATAGAATATTTTTTTAACCACATATTTTATATATATATATATTAAAATATATATATATATATTATATATATTTTTATATATATATATTTTATATTAAATTTTATATATATATAAATATATTTTAATATATATATATATATATATAATATAAACTATCAAAAAAAATATTATTATTGTTTTTTATAAAAAAAAAATTTAAAAAATATATAAAATTTTTGTTATATATATTATATATAATTAAAATATTAATATATAATTATATAGATATATATATATATATTTATATTTTAAAATAAAAATTTGGTTGTATAAAAAATAAATAATATATCTATAAAAAAAAAAAAAAAAGGAAAAAAAAATATTATATTATTAAAATTTAAAAATTTTAATATATAAATTTTAATTATATATAATATATATATATATATTATATATATAAATATTTAGTATATAATAAAATAAATATATATATAAAATTTATTATAAAATATTTATTTTTTGTTAAAACAAAATTATTTTCATTTTTAATATTCTATTTTTTCCCAACACAAACAAACCCAAAAAAACAAACCCCCAATATATATTTTAATATTTATATATTATTCTTTTATATAAAATATATTTTATATATAAAAATTTTAAAATCTATATATTTTATTTTTTATTAAATTATTATTTTATATATATTTTTTTATCTTTTTTATATAATATATTTTTTTCTATATTTTTTATAAAATTATATAATATACTTTAAAATATTTTATAATAAATAACCCTTTTAAAAAAACTAAATTTTTTTTATAAATTTTATGTATTATCTTATTTTTATTGATATATGAATTTTAATTTAATTATATATATTATAGAATATATTTTATAAAATAATTTTATAAAATATATATATCTAATATATTTTATATATTTTAAAAATTTTTAATATTTATATATATATATCTATATATTATAAAATATATAAATTTTTATATAATATATATATATATTTTTTATTTAATTTTTTTTAAAAAAAAAAAAAAAGCCCACAAAAAACAAAACCAAATAACAAATACAACCATATATAATATTATATATATATAATATATAAAATATACTTTTATAAAATTTTTAAAATAGATTTAAAATATTATAAAATAATATCTTCTATAAAATTTTATTAATTTATTTTTTAGATTTTATATAAAATATATAACTTAAACTATATTTATAATAATTTTTTATATTTATAAAATATTTATATATTTATATATTTATATAGGAAAAAATATCATAATAATATATATATTATATATAATACTAAAATTATTATAAACTATAATAATAAAATATATATAAAAATTTTTTTTTAATATTATAAAAAAATATTAGGTTTTTTTTATATAAAAAATATTTTTATAATTAAAAATTTTTTATTTTCCTTACACAAAAACCAAGAGAAAGTTAAAAGGCACAAAAAAAACAAACCAACAAACAAAAAAACAACCTTAAAAATTTTCAATTTTTTAAAATTTTAAAATTTAAGATTTTTAAAATTAAAATTTATATTTGAATTTTAATATATTATCCTTATTTTTTCTTCCCAATTTCTTTTTTTTTTTTAATTTATAAATTTTAATTTTATTTTAAATTTTTAAATTTTTATTTTGAATTTAAGGTGAATTTTAATTTTAAATTATTTTAAACTTATTTTCCCTATTTATATTTATTATTAAAATTTTTTATATTTTATTTAAAATTTAAAATTATATGATATTATATTGTTTTACACTTAGAATTTTTTATTATTCCCTTATTTTTTTCCTTTAATATTTTAATATTTTAAAATTTCAGAAAGGATTCAAATTAAATAAATTGTTAAAAGAAAATAATTGGGGAGGTTTTTTTGAAAAATTTTTAGTTAAGGGGTTTATAATTTTTCCCTTTTAATTTAAAAATTTTTTTTTTTATTTATTCCCCTAGATGAACTTTTTTTTGGGTTTTAAAACCCTTTCATTTTTCCCAAAATTTTTTATGTGGATTTCGGTTAATTTTTCTGAAGGGAAAAAAGGGGAAAAGTTAAAATTTTTTTGGACAAGGTTTTGGAAATTTAGGAATTTTTAATTAAAATTTTAATATTAATATTATTATAAAATTTTTACAATTTTTAATATATTATTTTTTTGGTTTTTTATTTAAAATTTTGATTAATTTTTCCTTTATTAAAACCTTTAAAACATAATTTACATTTTCTTATTATTTTCTTTATAATTATAATTATTTTTTTTTTTATTATTTATAAAAATTTTAATTATTTCTATAAAATTTTTAAAACACAAATTATTATTTTTTTTTTTTCATATTTTACTTTAATTAAAAAATTTACAAAATTTTTAATAATGATTTTATAAAATCTTAAAATTTTTGAAATTTTTTCACCAATATTTTATTTTTTACATTTACAGGGGGGTCTTTCCCCTTATAAATCGCTTCTTTTTGAAATAAGAGGTCTTCATTTAAGGGGAAAAAATTCCTTAGGCTTTTCCCGGGGTTTGGGTGAATTTCTTTTTGGTGGGGAAAATAAAAATTTTTCCCCGGGGTTTATTTAAAACCCCTTTTTAAAAACCTTTATTATTTGGGTTTGGGCGTTTCCCCCCCTTAAAGGAAAAACCAAAATTTTCTTAAATTTTTTTTCCCTTTATTTTTAATTATTTTTTAAAGGAAATTAAATTTTTAAAATTTTTAAAAATTTTTTTTGGTTTTATACAATTTTTTTAATTTTTATGTTTTATTATATGTATTATATATATATATATTTTATAATATATTATAATATATATAAAATTATATATTATAAATATATAAAATAATTTATTTTTTTTTATTTTTAAAATATATATTTTTTTTTTTTTTTTTCTTTTTATATAATTTATATAATTTTTTTTTTTTTAAATTTTTTTCTTTTTTTAAGTCTAGATATATTATAAATTAATTTAATATAATTATATAATTATAAAATTAATATATATATTCAAATAAAGGGGTTTTTTTTTGTTTTTCCCAAAATTCATAATTACAATTTTAATTTTTATACTTAAAAAAATATATTTTTAAAAATTTAAAAAATACTTGAAATAAATTTCCCCCCAAAGAATTTTTTTATGGTTTTTTTTATTAGGGTTTTTTGTTTTTCGAAAACTGAGTGAAAAAGCTTTTTTTTTTTTAAAAAACATTTAATAGGCTCCTTTAAAAAAAGGGAATGTACTAAATTAACTTTAATTTTAATTCATTTGGGGCCCCTTTGGGGGGGATTGAGGTCTCAAAGGGGTCGAAAAAACTTCCCGGGGTTTAAAAAAAAACCTTTTTTAAAAAATTTTAATTAGGTGGGGGTTCCCCCCCAAAAACCCAAATTTTTTAAAAAACTGCCAAATTTTTTTAACCCCATTATTATAGGTTTTTTTTAATAAAATATTAATTTAAAAAAAATAATATAAATATTAATAATTATAATATTATTTTTTAAAAAAATATAAAAATATATATAAAAAAATATTTTCCCATAAAAATTATTTAAATTTTATTTTTATAAATTTATATAAAAATTTTTTATTTTTATTAAAAATTTTTATATTTTTTCTTATTAAAAATTTTATATATATTAAAAATATATATATATATTTATAATTTTAAAATATTAAAATATAATTTATATATATTTATATATATTTATTTTATATAATATATTATTTATATATTTTAATATATTTATAATATATTTTATTCTTTTCCTTTATTTATTTATTTCTTTTTTAATTTAAATAAATTATTAAATAATTTTAAATAAATTATATAATTAAAATTATATTATATAATTTTAAAATAATGTTCATTTTTTTATATATAAATTTTCCCAAAAATAAACTAATAACCCAAAACATTTTTAATTTTAATATACTTAAATAACCCTCATATATTTAAAAAATAACTTATTTAAATGGAAATTTATAATGAAAATTATTTTTTAAAAAATTAAATTAATCTTAAATTTTTTAAAAATAATCCAATAAAAATTTTTGATAAAGAAATTTTTTTTTTTTTAAAAATTAAAATTTAATAAAAAAAAATAAATATTTTAAATTT
>NW_023660575.1:0-19060 GCF_015228065.2 Penaeus monodon | reverse complement strand
TCACCTCTGTGAAGAGGGTGGTTCTGTACCTGTTCCAGTAAGCTCCTTCGTCCCTCTGGAAACACCAACCACGACTGTTTCAACACAGTGAGGAGAGGAGCTGACTTTTTTCCAGGCAGTTCTTTTGCAGGGTGGTTTAACGTGAATCCCTCTTCTCTCTGAAACACCCAAAGTTTCACCTCAGTGAGAGTAGAGGGACCTGTACCTGTTCCAGTAAGTTCCTTCATCCCTCTGAAATAGTCAACCACAGACTATTTCATCACAGTGAGGGAGAAAGACTAACTTTTATCCAGGTACTTCCTATCACGGGAACTTGATGTTCTGTCTAGCAGCTGCTATTGACAGAACCTGGCTGAAGGCATGACAAGGGGCTCTACCTGCCTATCGCCCTATTCGAAAGAAAAAGAGTGGCAGTCATCAGATGGTCTGCCAGACCAATCCCTAACAAAAGAATGGCAACTCTATGCACACCGTAAGGCAGGCCTTCTAAGGCCCCCCAGACACACCCTCCCCTGCGGGAGGTAAAGGTCTGCCCACGTCCGAGCACGCGCCCGAAGATGGGGTCCAGTTCACTAGAAGGTGTGCACAGAGTCATCCTAATGCCGAAAATTCGCATAGGAAAGAGTAGGCTAGTAGGGCACGAAGCTACATGCAAGCACATAGCATCGTGGCATCAAACAATGGGGGGCGCGTCACCGTCCGGTAACGCGGAAGAGCCGAGGCCGAGATTGCATGGGACCGGGCGCGGTGCATCTCTTTAATATGCCCATGCAAAAGCCACATGATCGAGGGATCATGGCATCATGTTAACTCTCTTGGCGTTGCTCGGCTCCACCCGCTGCGCCCCGTCCGCCACCCTTGCCGGAACCGATCATCCCCTCTCTCTGAATCGTCCAATCAAGGACCGATTCACCGCAGGGAGAGAGGGGAGGAGCCTGTTCATCTATCCTGCTTCTGATTCGTCGACCGGATTCTCGTGGTTCCTTCACTGAGCCGTGGTAACAGCGCTGCCGAACTTATACCATTGAGTGACGTCAAGATGGCCAGCCCTCTCTCCCCCGTGATTGGCTGATCCGCGCCGCACGCCTGAGAGCTGGCAGAGCCGATGGTCGCTCGCTTTGCAATTGAGATTGCTGTTGCTGTGCAGTGTGGATCAGCCAGTCCTTTGGGGATTCTGAGGGTGACTTCTGGTTTTAGTTGTTTTATTTTTGTTTTATTTTTTTATAGCCTTAAAACATGGAAATATGGCGGGATGATTATAGCTCGTGTCATATGTGTGCGTATATGGTGGGGGGTTATGTTTTCGGTGAGTGTGAGTGTTCTGGCCACCATGTGTGGTTTGTTCGTGTGTTTGTGTGTGTTTGTCTATGATGTTATTGTAGTGCTCGTTTTCTTGTTCGCGTAGTCGGGCCCAGGTGTTTTTCGCTCGTCTGTGTATGCGTGTGTTAAGAGGTTCCATGCTGTATGTTCTGTGAAGTGTTTCTGAGGAAATGAAGTCTAGAATTGTTGCGCCGTGTACCCAGAGTAGTGCTTTGTTCTGTACTGATTGCATTTTGAGTTTTTGTGATTTTGATATAGCAACCAGTGGGACAGGTGTGTATTCAAGGATAGGTCTTACAGTTGTTTTGTAGAGTCTGAGCTTTGTTTGTGGTGTGCAGCATGAGAAACGTTTGAGTTTGGTGAGTGTTGTGCGTGCTTGTGCGATTCGTTGTGTGACGTGTGATATGAAGCCTGTGGTTGTGAAATGAAAGCCAAGCATGTTTCCTCTGTTTGTGTAAGGGATGTTGGTGTTGTTGGCTGTGATGGGTTGTGCGGTTTTGCGTGCTATGTGCATGAGTGTTTGAATTTGTTGATGTTTGTCTGTATTTTCCAATGGTGCTCAAAGGTGTAATGTTCTGTATAGCTCTTTCTGTTGTTCGTTTCATGATGTGTTGTGATTTGGAGGGGTGTGAGATTATCTGTGTGATATGTCTGCATAGAATATAGTTGCTGTAGGGTGTAGGTTGTGGCAGATTGGCTGTATACAGGATATACAGGGTTGGTGAGAGAACACTTCCCTGTGGTACTCCACTTCTGAGGTGGATAGGGTGCCCAGGTGTGAGCCCAGGCGTATTGTGGCAGTCCTGTGGTCCAGGAAGCTACAGAGGAGGCGTGTGAGGTGTGTAGGGAGTTGTAATTGTGTTAATTTGTATTTGAGGCCGTCGTGCCAGACCTTGTCAAAGGCCTTGCTGACGTCTCTTAGTATAATGTTAATCTGGTGCTTGTTAGCGAGACCGAGAGCAATCTCCTCATAAGCGAGGGCGATAGCACTCTCGGTCCCCCTGTGTGGGCGAAAGCCGTGTTGCCTACTGTTGTGTTGTTGTTTGTTTTCCAATTGTGTGATAAGTCTGCGTGTTATTAGCCTCTCTAGCAGTTTCCGGGAAACTTCCAGCAATGAGATGGGGCGATAGTTCTCCACCTCATGTACTGACTTCCCCGACTTCGGAATGAGGGTGATGGTGGCGTGTTTGAATTTGTCGGGGAAATATCCTGTAGCCAGTACCGCGTTAAAGAGATGGCGTAACCTGCGGATCATTATGGGTGGCAGATGTTCTATGATTGTTTTGTTTATGTTGCTTGCTCCTGGTGTTGTGTTTTTGGTCTGTTTGATGGTGTTGATAATTTCTTCTGGAGTGAAGGGTGTGGAGAGGGGACTGTCCTCTGTGAGGTTGTTTAGTGTAATGATGTTTTCTGGGAGAATTGTGTTTCTGTGTTGGTGTAGGTAGTGTGTTACCTCGGTCTCTGTAGTGGGGTCAAATCGGGCGTTCTCGGTGGGGGAGATTTGGAAATTCTGTTGCCAGAATTCCCTGTGGAGTAGCTCCATCTCCTCCACCGAGTCAACCTTCTGTCTGTGTGTGTTGTACAGGTATGTGGTGGTCTGTTTGTTCGACCCCATGAGCATTTTGAAGGAGCTCCAAAATTTCTTGGGTCTTTGGTGTTTTGACATAGTCTCTGTGCTAATGAGTCCCAGTGTGTTTGTTCATTACTTTAATTTCGTGTGTTATTTGCGTTTGGAGTTGTCTGTATTGTGTGCGTCCCAGCCCCGTGTTATTGAAAGGTCGTGTAAGTGCCTGTATTGTATTTTAGCAATTTCAGACGATTGTGTTTCTCTGTAGTGAGGGATGGTTTTGTATGTTGTTTTGGGATGTTGGCCTGCCGGGCCGTCTGTATGTCTGTGTACCACTGTTCAAGGTGGGTGTTTATTGTGTGTGTGGGTTGCCCTTCGAGATCAGTTACTTGTGTGTTTTCAAGTGCTTGTTTGAAGCCCTCCCAGTTTGCATGTTTGAAGGATTCTCGGGGTTGTGTTGGGATCATGATAGGGTTTTGTTTGAAAGTGTTAGGATGACCGGGAGGTGGTCGCTGGATGTGATATCGTCTGTTGTTATATGGTGGTGTAGGTGTGCTAGGTGGTTTGCAAGGACTATGTCGGGTGTGGTTGCTGTGTTGTGGGTAATGTAAGTTGGTGTGTGTGGACCGAGGTGTGTCAGTCTGCCTTGTTGTATGTATGAGGCCAGGCCTCTGCCTATGTTGTTGGTGTGGTTGTATCCAAATAGTGGGTGGTTTGCGTTTAAAGTCTCCAGGATGTATATTGGTTTGTTATGTCTCAGGAGCTGCAGGATGTCGGTTCTGGTATGTATGGTCTACGTGGGGTAGGTATAGTGTTGCCAGTATGATGGGTCCTTGTGGTGTGTTTATTTCGACTGCCAAGAGGTCTGAATGGAAGTTGTTGATGATTTTGTGTTGGATGTTGTTTTTGATTGCTATAGCTACGCCATCGCTTTGTTCTTGTGACTTGTTGGAAGAGTAGATTGTGTATGTGTAAATCTTAAGTGGGTTAGTGTTCTTGAGCCCATGGCTGTTTATGAGGATGATATGTGGGTCGTGTTTTCGGTAGGTGTTGCAGAGTTCGTGTTTCCGTGTTTTCCAGTGTAAGACGTTGTGTTGTATGATGGTGAGGCGTGAATGTAGTGTGGAAAGTGCCATGTTGTGTTGTCTGTTTTATGTGGGGTTGTTGATGAGGTGTCCGTTGGGTATTTTGTGAATGTTTCTGTAGTATTCGATCATGGTGTTGTCAATGTTTATGTTACCTTCCAAGAGGTGTACATGTATTTTTTGAGCTATAGCCATGTTATGCTGCTCTGCTTTGGTCATGAGCCACTTGATGCGGTTCTTTCTGATTTCTTGCCCAATTTCCTCTCTTCCAGAGTATGTATATTTTTGAGGGTTTTCTGCGAACAGTCGTATGCCATAGAACGCGGGGTCAACTGCAGTGCCGTCCATGAGGCGGTCCCAACCATCCTCGTCTCTGTGACATTTCTGGGACGTTTTTTGAACCGGAGATGGTGGTGGTGGGTCCGGGGAGGTATGGCGGACTTCCCTGGGGGGGGTTTGTGGTGATGGGTCCGGGAAGGTCTGGCGGACCTCCATGGGAGGGTCTGCTAGTGGCTGCTTTGGTTCCTTTGGCCTAACTGAGGCGTCAGGCTTAGGAGTTGTCACTGGGGTGGTTGGGAGATCTGGGGGGATCTTCATAAGTTGCTTCTCCAGGGCAACATCATGTGATGACTCCCCTGAGGCTAAGGGGGTAGTGTCTGGAGATTTAGCAGGGGGCTGGATCACCTTTAGGATGCCCCAGGAGTCGGCCTCCCCCAGATCAAGCTCAGGAAGGTTATTTCTTGCTAGGGCCTCCTTGGCATGGTGCCTAAAGCCCTTTTCAGGGGCAATGAGGTTCTGCATGTGAGTATGCAGGAGAACAATCATGATTTCTTTGGAGAGATCGTTTGGGAGGGCTAAGTGGATGGCAGGTTCTATGTTGGTTGTCTTGGTCTTAATGTCCTGCCGGACTTGGTTGATTAGGGGTTTCCATGCATTGGTGGTAGCATGGACTGTCTCCTGCGCTGACTTTTGCGCCACTACCTTAAGAGGCCTAGCTTCTTTCTCTTTCTCCTTTTCTTTTTCTTTTTGCTGTGAGGCTTTCATAGCCTCTTTTCTTACAGGGCAACTGTTGGCGAAGGTGCGGTGGTCACCGCCGCAATTCAGGCATTTCTTCACATTACTTCTGCAGTCCCTGTAAGAGTGTGTGGAGGAGCCGCATTCAGAGCACCTGGTGCTCTTGAACAACGAACGAACAAACGAAGTAAAGAGGTGAAGAAATCCAAGGGGGGGGGGGGAAGAAGGTAAAGTGGTGAAATTGTAAGGAAGTTAGAGGTTATAAAAAGCAGGGGGGCGAAACCCCTTGCGTGGTTTGTTTCTATATCTCTGGTTCATGTCTGGAGCATCGAGGGGGGGGGGGGAAGTAATTGTTTGGTTTTATATTTATATTTTGTATTTTGCTGCTGTGCTGGCAAATATTAGTAAATGAGTTAATATACTAAAGTAAACACTTCTCTTTCTTTTTTATAATAAATATATATATAATCATATATATATTTATTTGTTTAAATATTTTTAGTTTATTTACGTTTTATGTTTTTTTTGTGTTTTTTATATATTTCATAGTAACTAGGTTAGTGGAACAAAGAAAAAGGGTTAAGTGAATTTTTTTTTTTTTTTTTTTTTTTTTCGAAAAACAATTAACAATTAGTGATTAGGTTAGGATAGATTAAATAAAGTTAATGGTTACATGACAATTTTTTTTTTTTTTTTTTTTTTTTTTTTTTTTTTTTTTTTACAAGAAAGTCTAATACACAAAAAAAGAAGAAAGAAGTTGGGAGTTCCAGGGCTGGTCGAGAGATATAGAGTAGTACAAAAACGTGGGATAATGGGTGATGGAGGGGAAGTAAAGCTAGACAGGGACAGGCGGAAAGCGGGTGAGATGAGATGTAGGATGAGATGATGTGAGTGAAGAGAAAACAATGTTAAGGATATCTGCTTGGAGAACCGGATCAAGTGCTAAGATAATCATTTGTGGGGGGATTGAATGCTATGACAACTGGGTCTGACTTTCAAGAGGGAGGGGACCAGAGGAGAGCATAAATTGCAGAGAATAACAGAATAATTGAGATAAGATGATAGTTAATAATTAGTAGATAAGTGGCGAGGCAAGCAGTCAGGAACAGTTATGTCATCATCATCATCAAAAAAAAAAAAAAAAAAAAAAAAAAAAAAAAAAAAAAAAAAAAAAACGAACGAATGGAAATGGCAAAAAAGAAAAAGGAACATAACAGGAACAACGAAACAGAACGTGGTGGGGACATAACAGGAACATAACATAAACATAGAACATAAAACACGATATAATAATAAGGCTATTTTTTTTTTTTTTTTTTTTTTTTTTTT
This sequence comes from Penaeus monodon, assembly GCF_015228065.2. Lineage (NCBI taxonomy): Eukaryota > Metazoa > Arthropoda > Malacostraca > Decapoda > Penaeidae > Penaeus > Penaeus monodon. The sequence goes on along the minus strand of NW_023660575.1, from coordinate 12,745 downwards.
TTTTTTAGGAGTATTTTTTTTTTTTTTTTCTCCCTTTTTCCGTAGAACATCTCCATCCTGCTCGTCCTCTGACTCGCGTGTCTGCCTTATGCAATTGCACGAGTGCACTTGCATAATCACAGGCAATCGAGTCAGAGTCCGTAGCAAGTTTGTAAGATGTTCAGTTCTTACCGTCACTCCGTTTATAGTTCGTCAGCGATGGTCCCACGACCACTAGGCGGGCCGAGGCGGCAAAGTGACTAGCCGTGGTAACAGCGCTGCCGAACTTATACCATTGAGTGACGTCAAGATGGCCAGCCCTCTCTCCCCCGTGATTGGCTGATCCGCGCCGCACGCCTGAGAGCTGGCAGAGCCGATGGTCGCTCGCCTTGCAATTGAGATTGCTGTTGCTGTGCAGTGTGGATCAGCCAGTCCTTTGGGGATTCTGAGGGTGACTTCTGGTTTTAGTTGTTTTATTTTTGTTTTATTTTTTTATAGCCTTAAAACATGGAAATATGGCGGGATGATTATAGCTCGTGTCATATGTGTGCGTATATGGGTGGGGCTTGCTTGCTTGAGATTTGCGAAGTTCTGGCTTCGCCCGGGCCTTTCACTTATGGCCCGGCCTGTGTCAGCTTTTTATGGCTGTCTCATTTGTTGGTCTGACACTCGGTGCTTACCGTGGCGGTGGGATTGCCAGCAGGCGCTCCTGTAGCCGTGGTGTAAGCATCTCGCATAATCTCTTTACCAGCACGACGGCTGTGTTCTGAGGGGTTTGTCTTAGGAATTGCGTGTGCACGCAATTCTCCAAGTAGTGTATCAGTGTGGCGTTCGGCTCGCCGCAATGCATGCAACACCTCTCTTCATGTTCTATGGTTTGTATGATCTGCCATGCACAGTGGTAACCTAGGCGCATTCTGTGCAGAATGACTTCGGTACCTCTGTTGTTTATTTCAGAGAGTGCCAGTGGTTCATAGCCTGTGGCATCTGAGTACCAGCTGGCCGAGGGGGAATGTCTCGTTTCCTCTCTGTGAAGCTGCAGGAGGAAGGAGTTGGCCGCCACCGTACACTTCCTCCTAAGTAAACTTCGGCTCTGATGTATTCTCATGGGATTTTGGGGGCATACCCGGCCGATTTCGGCTAATCTTCAGCAAGCTCATTGCCTCTGATCCCTATATGGCTGGGAACCCAGTTTATGATAATTCTTCTACCCTGAGCAAGCATCCTTTGTGTTATTGTGCCGATGGTTGTCAGGAGGTAGATGTTGTCAGTGGGTGAGCGCTGCTGAAGACAGTCGACGGCTCCTTTGGAGTCTGTGTGTATGACCACGTGTCCTTCCCTCACGGACGCGTGTCTCAGTGCTCCCATGATAGCAACTACCTCTGCCTGTAGCGAGGAGGCGTTGTCTGTTACCCTCATGGATATTGTGGCATCCCTTGCTGCAAAGCCGGCGCCTGCAGTGTGGGTCAAGGGATCGACCGATCCGTCTGTGTAATATGTTAGGCTCCCCGGAGGGGTGATGGTTGCAATGACCCTCTGGGTTTCTGCCTTTAGGCTAGGCGTACAATATTCATTCTTTTTGCTTGCCAGTCTCATGACCGAGAACTCTATCGAGGTTTGTGCCCACGGCGGAGCTTCGACAAAGTCAGGGTGTGGGGAGTCCATGCCCTTGGCCATAGTGTTTTTGAGCTGATGGCGTATTAGCACCTGGCTGTGTGAGACAGCCAGGAGTTTGTTTGCAAACAGCTCGTTATCTTGTTCTAGGCGTCTGACTATTTTGTGTCTTAGGCTTGTGTTCCTGGGAGCCTGGATGACCTTTGATAAGAATTGGGCTGCCGTTAGATCAATTCGTGAGGCCAAGGGGAGAAGGTTTGTCTCCACTAGGAGGTTGAGGACCTTCGCCCACCTTGGGCACTAGAATGACCCTGGCGGCTTCGTTTTGGACTGTCTCCAATCGGTCTTTATATTTTCTCTTGATGCCAATCAGAGCGAGGGAGGCATAGTCTACAATGGGCCTGACAGCATGTACGTAGAATGATCTTAGTACTCTGTGTCTGGCCCTATGCGTCTTCCACTCATTACTCTCATGACAGACAGTCTTGCCTTTGTTCGGTCAAGCAGGTACTGGACCTCCTGGCGGAAGGATAGGGTCCGGTCTATCCTTACTCCAAGGTACAGGTATTCCTGAACCCACTCCAAGTCCATTCCCTGGATTTTCAGACTTGTGCCTTGAACTCTCTGTCTCAAAGCCATGGCCTTGGATTTGGCTGCAGAGATCTTTAGTCCTGTCCTGCAACACTCCTCGGATACCAAGTCCAGACAACGCTGGGCTTTGTTTAGGCAGTGTGCTCGTCTGCATAGGAGATGATAGCAAGATCGTCTGCATAGGAGATGATCTTGCACCCCACTGGGAGGTTTATGTTGAGGATACAGGACATTAGTGTGTTAAAAAGGGCTGGACTGAGAACCCCACCCTGTGGCGTTCCATTTTCTAGTGGCATGTGCTGTGATAGGTGACCTTGGAATTTGACTCTGGCTGTTCTATTCGTAAAGTAGTCTCCTATCCAAGCCAAGAGCTTACCTCTGATTCCTTTTTTGGATCAGGCTCTCCTGAATGGCAAGAGGACTTGCCAATTCGAAAGCCTTCTCCAGGTCAAGGAATACTGCCACAGATGCGCCCGTGTTTATTGTGCTCAAGAGCATGGCTATGCTGTGCGCTGTGCTCATGCCCCTGGTGAACCCGTGGAGGTGTTCGTGTGGGGCTCCCATTTTCCATTGGAGCCGGTTCAGTACCATCCTCTCGGCAGTCTTGGCCAGACAGCTGAGGAGAGAGATGGGGCGGTACTTCCCCGGCTCCTTTGGTTTAGGGATGGGAACTATGGTAGCCCTCTTCCAGCTCTGGGGTAGAGTGGAAGTTTCCCAGGACCTGTTGATGAGTTGCAGGAATGCAAGCTCACCTACCAGTCCCAGGCGGGAGATGATGGGGTTACGAGATCCCGTCATCGCCTGGGGCTGAGTTGCGACTGGCTTTGTGTGCATCTCTTAGTTCCCTCAGAGAAAAGATAACGTCTGAGTTATCGGGTTCGGCTGCCCTTTCTCTGATGTGAGCAAGTCTGTCTGGTTGTAGGCGTTCTTGTCTTGCCCTCAGTTCGGCTGGCAGACTGTCGCTGCTCGTTCTCGCAGAGAACTCTTGTGCCAGTCTGTTGGCCTCTGCCTGGGGGTCGTGGTGCGTGCATCTCGGGGCTGAGCGGCTGGTGGCTCGCTTGACCGTTGCCATAGCTCTGAGAGGGTGGTACGGTGATCGAAAGACTCACACCATTCCAGCCACTTTTCCTGCCTCACTCTGCTGGCAGTTTCCTTGGCATCCCTCACCGCCTCCCTTAGGAGGGCTAGGTTGTCGGGGGTTCTTTGCCTTCGGAAATGTTTTCGGCACATGTTTACCCTGTGGTTGACCTCCCTAATCTCGTCATTGAAGTACCAGGCGTCCTTGTGACTCCTGGACCCAGGCCGAGTTTTGGGTATGGTCAGTGAGGCTGCCTCATCAATGGCATTTACAAGTCTGGCTTGTAGCACTTCCACATTTTCGCTCTGTGTGGGTTCATTGCTTCTCAGACAGCGGGCCAAGGCGCTCTGGAACGCCTGCCAGTTGGCCTTGTCTGTTTTCCATCTTGGATTCGGTCGTGGTATTTCGGTTGGGCCACTATCCATGAGGGTTGTTATAGTGCCATAATGTTCACTAGTGACGGTCTCATCGACACGCCAGCCAATCCTCTCCACCAGAGTCGCAGTGGCCAGGGTGAGGTCTAGGACCCCTCCTCTCACATGCGTTGGCTCCTGGCTGTTGAGGAGAGCGATCTCGGGGAATGTCTCGAGCACGTTGGCTATGTGACGGCCAGCCGCATCCGGTACCCTGCAGGGAGCCAGGATGGGGTGGTGTGCATTGAAGTCTCCCCCTATGATTACTCGGTCGTGTGCTGCGGAAGCACATACCTGGCTGATGTCTAAGCTACTACAGTGTGGCCTGCTGTACACATTGTACAATTTCAGGGTCCCCCGGCCAGTTGAATCTCGACGGCAAGAGATTCAACATCTTCTCCACAGTGCGGTGCATCGGCTATTGCGGAGCAGGGAATTGTTGCCTTCACCAGGGTCATCAGGCCTCTTTTGCCATCGGAACGTGGCAGCGCGTAGACGTGATACCCTGAGAAGCGAACAGCTTCCGCTGATAATGTCTCCTGGAGCATGACGATGTCAATGCTCCTTGATCGCACTATTGCGTGGAGGATGGCACTCCTTGAGGAGAAGCCACAGATGTTCCACTGCAGAATACTTAGATTGCGTGTCATGATGTTACTAATTGATAGTTACATCAGAGACATCGTCACATTCGGGTTGACGGTCGGAGTCTGACAACTCCATTGTGAGATCCTCACTGCTTGAGGACTCTCTTTCGGCTGTCAGGCTATCCCTGGATCCACTGGGGGGTGGAGAGCCTTTGGTAGCTCTGACTTTTCGTCTTTGGCTTTTTCTCTGGCCAGGCTGTTTCTGTGCATTGGCTGGCCTTGCTGGGCAGGCTCAGCTTCTTCTGATTCGGCTTGTGCACTGAATCAGCCTGGTTAGGCTCTGCCTGTGAGAGCATAGCCTGGCTAGGCTCTGCCTGTGAGGGCATAGCCTGGCTTGGAGAGGGGGGGAGTCTCGACCTGGGCTGAGGGAGAGGATTGAGCTGATTTGGCCTTCTCCATCTTCTGTTTCAGTGTCGTCATGGCAACATTGACTGCCTTATCCGCCTCTTCCTCGGTCCTGGACAAGGATACTGCCACTGCTGTGACCACAGCAGTGATCAGGATCGACATGTCCCCCTCGTCGAAGAACATGTCTTCTGGTCTGGGGGGGACCGTGGTGGTGCTGTTGGAACCTTTCTCCTGTGGTTCCTCTGCACTTGCTTCACTTGGGGGAACTCCTGATTGTCGGAGATCTCCGGTTTCGGCTGGGGGGCAGCTTCCTTCCTCTTAGGAGGTCGGGAAGCCTTTTCGCTTTTGTTCCTTCCCCAGACGTAGGTGCCTGGGGGGGCAGGAACAAAGTCTGGTCGCTTCTTAGCAACCTCTTGCCGTTTGAGGGCCGCCTCTTTCCTGACAGAGCAAGCCAGGCTCCAGGCGTGATGCCTCTTTGCACAGTTAGGACATTTGGCTGTTGTGTCCTTCTTTTCTTCTTATGTGCCTGATGCACACCTCAGTGTTTGTGCTTTGCTACAGACACCACATTTTGGCTTGGCTGTACAGTTAGCCTGGTGGTGTCCGTACTTCTGGCACTTGAAACACCGAAGTGGTTCAGGCACATAAGTGCGTAGGTTGTAGGTACCCCAGTTACCCAGATCAAGGGTGGAGCTTGGGGTACCTTTCATGGTCACAGGACTTGCTGGTTGGAGTCTTCCCCTTCGACAATCGGGAAGCCTCCACGACCTGTGGGTGTGATGTTATCACCTCCACATCGTATGAGACTGAGAAGCCAATAGCACCATCTTGACTCTCTTCTCCTCGGGTTCAGTGGCGAGAGGCTCACTTTCCTCCCATCTTTAACTCCTTTGTCTCCTGCAGGAAACAAAGGGTGGCTTGATCTTTGGGCACGATGATCATGCCCGGATCGACAGCCGGATTTTGCGCTGGCTCTCCAATGCCCTTACCATTTGGTAGGCATTGTCGAAGCCTTCGGGTTGTACGGGGACCTTAAATTGCGGGAAACGCCTTGGGGGTCCAGACTCGCCATCAGAGTCGGACTCCGGCCTCGGCCGTTTCGGTCCGCCCTTTCGGCTTTGGGGCTTGCTCGTGGAGGCACCAGCTGTTTCGGCTGGTTCAGCTGGTGCTCCTGATTCAGTCAGTGGGGTCGTCTGAGGGGGGCTCAGAGACCTTCCTGGTCTGGGTGCTGGCCTGGAGGGGCCAGCACGAGAGTCCATCTGTTGGACAATCTGGTGGACAGACATGTTTGTACATGATTTATTTGTCTTGTCCGCCATCTTGGCAGCAGGCATGACAGTGTCATCCTGTGCTCGGGGTTTTCTTTTTGCCACCCGGAGGCACGTAAGGCTTCAGGGTGCTGCCTGGTCTGGGCCTTGCACGGGTCGTCAACAGTAAGGTCTGTCTGTGGGGGATTTTTATTTAGATTTTCCATGTACTTGGCAGTGCTTCATTCACTCACGCCCCCACCCACCACGGAGTCCAACAAGGGGAAGCTGAGTGCTAGAACCAATGTCTAACAGGGGTGATGAGTGAATATACGCAGCCAATTAGCCGATTGCACTGGTACACACGGACGGTGTGGGTACCAACGGCAGCATGACTGCTTGACCCTAGCCTCCCGAGGGAGACCAGCCGATTGACCTGACCGGGCCTGGATCAGGCCGCCTGTCTTGCCAGAATAGAGGACCAAAGAGGCGTGTTGCTAGCCGCAGGGCGTACTCGTGCACGGCATCGCTCAACCTCCAGGACTCCCGTCTCCCAGCTCACAAGGGTGCCACGCACGGCAAACACGTGGGTAGGTGTCAACCTCTGGGAGTATCCCAGAGGGGATGCCCTTCCACCTACAGGACATCAGTGAGGAAGGGGGCTCTTTCACTTTTTCCAGGCAGTTCCTCTCCGCTCCTCGGAGGGGACCTGTACCCTTTTTCAAAGTGAATCCCTCTTTTCTCTGAAACGCCCAAAGGTTGTTTCACCTCATTGAGAAAAGAGGGGGTCCTGCACCTGTTCCTGTCAGTTCCTTCATCCCTCTGAAAACAGCTGGCCACAGACTGTTTCACCACAGTGAGGGAGAGAAATTAACATTTTTCCAGGAGGTTCCTATGGCAGGACGGTTTTTGAGGTGGATCCCTCTTCTCTCTGAAACATCCAAAGGATGTTTCACCTCAGTGAGAGAAGGGTGGGTTCTGTACCTGTTCCAGTAAGCTCCTTCGTCCCTCTGGAAACAGCCAACCACAGACTGTTTCCATCACAGTGAGGGAGAGGAGCTGACTTTTTTCCAGGCAGTTCTTTTGGCAGGGTGAGTTTAACGTGAATCCCTCTTCTCTCTGAAACACCCAAAGTTTCACCTCAGTGAGAGTAGAGGGGACCTGTACCTGTTCCAGTAAGTTCCTTCATCCCTCTAAAATAGTCAACCACAGACTATTTCATCACAGTGAGGGAGAAAGACTAACTTTTATCCAGGTACTTCCTATCACGGGAACTTGATGTTCTGTCTAGCAGCTGCTATTAGACAGAACCTGGCTGAAGGCTGACAAGGGGCTCTACCTGCCTATCGCCCTATTCGAAAGAAAAAGAGTGGCAGTCATCAGATGTCTGCCAGACCAATCCTAACAAAAGAATGGCAACTCTATGCACACCGTAAGGCAGGCCTTCTAAGGCCCCCAGACACACCCTCCCCTGCGGGAGGTAAAGGTCTGCCCACGTCCGAGCACGCGCCCGAAGATGGGGTCCAGTTCACCAGAAGGTGTGCACAGAGTCATCCTAATGCCGAAAATTCGCATAGGAAAGAGTAGGCTAGGAGGGCACGAAGCTACATGCAAGCACATAGCATCGTGGCATCAAACAATGGGGGGCGCGTCACCGTCCGGTAACGCGGAAGAGCCGAGGCCGAGATTGCATGGGACCGGGCGCGGTGCATCTCTTTAATATGCCCATGCAAAAGCCACATGATCGAGGGATCATGGCATCATGCTAACTCTCTTGGCGTTGCTCGGCTCCACCAGCTGCGCCCCGTCCGCCACCCTTGCCGGAACCGATCATCCCCCTCTCTGAATCGTCCAATCAAGGACCGATTCACCGCAGGGAGAGAGGGGAGGAGCCTGTTCATCTATCCTGCTTCTGATCTGTCTGTATGGGTGGGGGTGTTATGTTTTCGGTGAGTGTGAGTGTTCTGGGCCACCATGTGTGGTTTGTTCGTGTGTTTGTGTGTTTGTCTATGATGTTATTGTAGTGCTCGTTTTCTTGTTCGCGTAGTCGGGCCCAGGTGTTTTTCGCTCGTCTGTGTATGCGTGTGTTAAGAGGTTCCATGCTGTATGTTCTGTGAAGTGTTTCTGAGGAAATGAAGTCTAGAATTGTTGCGCCGTGTACCCAGAGTAGTGCTTTGTTCTGTACTGATTGCATTTTGAGTTTTTGTGATTTTGATATAGCAACCAGTGGGACAGGTGTGTATTCAAGGATAGGTCTTACAGTTGTTTTGTAGAGTCTGAGCTTTGTTTGTGGTGTGCAGCATGAGAAGCGTTTGAGTTTGGTGAGTGTTGTGCGTGGCTTGTGCGATTCGTTGTGTGACGTGTGATATGAAGCCTGTGGTTGTGAAATGAAAGCCAAGCATGTTTCCTCTGTTTGTGTAAGGGATGTTGGTGTTGTTGGCTGTGATGGGTTGTGCGGTTTTGCGTGCTATGTGCATGAGTTTGAATTTGTTGATGTTTGTCTGTATTTTCCAATGGTGCTCAAAGGTGTTAATGTTCTGTATAGCTCTTTCTGTTGTTCGTTTCATGATGTGTTGTGATTTGGAGGGGTGTGAGATTATCTGTGTGATATCGTCTGCATAGGAAATATAGTTGCTGTAGGGTGTAGGTTGTGGCAGATTGGCTGTATACAGGATATACAGGGTTGGTGAGAGAACACTTCCCTGTGGTACTCCACTTCTGAGGTGGATAGGGGTGCCCAGGTGTGAGCCCAGGCGTATTGTGGCAGTCCTGTGGTCCAGGAAGCTACAGAGGAGGCGTGTGAGATGTGTAGGGAGTTGTAATTGTGTTAATTTGTATTTGAGGCCGTCGTGCCAGACCTTGTCAAAGGCCTTGCTGACGTCTCTTAGTATAATGTTAATCTGGTGCTTGTTAGCGAGACCGAGAGCAATCTCCTCATAAGCGAGGGCGATAGCACTCTCGGTCCCCCTGTGTGGGCGAAAGCCGTGTTGCCTACTGTTGTGTTTGTTGTTGATGACTAATCAGTTAAAATGAATAAATTTTGAAATTGATAATTATATTGTTTATTATTAAACCGAATCGTTTGATTTCAGTTAACTGAAATTACGTAATTGGTTGATTGATGATACACAGTTGCTTCCGTTAATAATGAATTTCCTTGTTCATTTATCATTACGGTTATATGTCTAATCCTCCATTCAGCAGATGATTATGATCCTCCCGGGGCACTAATTACCCCCATTAATCCACACTAATAAGGACAGGATAATGATAAGCGAATAAGTTTATATTCATTATCACTTATTATTTATTTACCATCTTTATTTTATAATAATTTTTGATTATCATGTTTGTTGTTCATTCATAATTTAAATATTTTATTATTACTGTATCTGTTATTTATTCACTTATAATTTTCATGATTGCATTCATTATTTATTTATATTTTCATCATTTTAGTGTTGTATTAATTATTTGGTTATTAGTTTTTTTTTATTATTGGTACTATTGTACTTTTCATTTATTCAATATCTTTTATTATTGATTGTCTCCTTTATTATAATTATTTATCCTTTTTACTTCCGTAGATATTATTTCATTGCTCATTATATATTTCTAGTTATTTTTGCAATCAACTCTCAAATTATTGATTTTCGTTTCCCTTCCAGCTTATGTCGTCATCTTATTTTTATGCTTCTCATTCTTCTTCATTTTTTTTTCTTTTTTCTTTTTTTTTCTTTTTTATTATTTTTTATTAATTGTATTGTCTTCCTTTTTTCCCATAATTAATATATTTCATCCTTGTGTGTGTGTGTGTGTGTGTGTGTGTGTGTGTGTGTGTGCGTGTGTGCGTGTGTGTATGTGTGTTTGTGTGTGCGCGTGTGTGTGCGTGTGTGTGTGTGTTTGTGTGGGAGTGCGTGCGTGCGTCTGTGTGTGTGTGTGTGTGTGTGTGTGTGTGTGTTGAAATTTTCTTTCTTTTTCTTATTTATATGTCCAGTTAGCTAAGTGGCTATCTACCTACCTTCCTACCTAAACTTCTATCTACTTCTATCTTCTATCTACTTACCTATGTATCTACCTATCTAGTTATCTACTACCTACCTACTTACCTACCTACGTATCTGTCTACGCTATGTTGTGTTATGTTAGATTAAGTTTCGATTGATCAAATTAGGTTTGTATGGATTAGGTTAGGTTTAGTTATATTAGGGTATAGTAGGGTTTGGTTTGGTTAGGCTAGTTTAAGTTAAGATGGGTTTGGTTTAGTTTCCTTAGATAAGCGTAAGTTAAATTCGATTTGGTTTGGTTAGGTTAGGATAGATTGTTATGTTAGAATATTTTACATTTACTTCAGATAGCTTATGTTAGTTTTAGGCTAGTTTTGGTTAGATTTAGTTCGTTTCGGTGAGATTAGGTTTAGTTAGGCAAGGTTAGGTTTGATTATTTTAGGCTTATCAGGTTTGGGTTAGTTATATACTTAAATAGGTTAGGTTAACTTTAATTAATTTAGGTTAAGTTAGATTAGGTTAGGTTTAGTTATGTTTTTAGGTTGGGTTAGACTGTGTTTAGTTAGGTTAGGTTAGGTTTAGGTTAGGTTAGATTAAGGTAGGTTGGATTTAGTTAGTTTTGGTAAAGTTTGGTTAATTAACTTTGGTTTAGTTAGAGTAGGTTAGATTAGTTATGGATAAGTTAGTTTACATTTGTAAAAGTAGGTTAGGTTAAGTTAGGTTAGCTCACGTTTAGATAGCTAGGGTTAGATTTAGTTAGGTTAGATTAGATGTTAGGTTTCGTTAAGTTAGTTTATCTTATATTTGTTTAGGTTAGTTCAGGTTCAATTAAGTTAGGTTAGGTCTGGTTTAGTCAGGTTAGGGTAGGGTAGGGTAAGTTAGGTTTGGTTAAGTTACATTATTTAACCCAACGTAAGTAAATGTAATCCATCATTATTTAACCTAACCTAACTCAACCTAATTATACTCAACATAGACTAAATAAACCTAATCTTAATTAACATAACCTAATATAACGTAAATTGATCCTAATCTAAACTAACGAAACTACTTAACCAAACCATTCTAACTTACCCTAACCTAAACTAACATACTTAACCTAACCTTCCCTAACCTAACTAAACCTAATCTAACCTAACCTATCTTACATACCCTAACTGAACTTGAACTAACATCAACATACATCAGCTAATCAAACCTACCCATACCAAACCTCACTAAACCAAATCCAACCTAACTGCACATAACATAATCTAATCTAACCTAACAACCTTAACTAACTGAACCTGATTTGACGAGATTTAACCTAACCTAATTAAACCTAACGTAACTATACCTAATTTAACCAAACCTAATTTGCTCTAACTAAACTTAATCTAACCTAACTAACCAAACCTAAACAAAAACGAACTAAGCCTAACCTAACCTAAACCTAAACTAATCCAACTTAACCTAACTACACCCAGTCAAACCTAAAAACGTAATTAAATGTGCTTGCGTGCGTATGTATTATATATATATATATATATATATATATATATATATATATATATATATATATATATATATATATAAACATATATATATATATATATATATATATATATATATATATATATAACCATACAAAAATATATACATATAGATAAAACCATATATATATATATATATATATACACAGACACACACACACACACACACACACACACACACACACACATATATATATATATATATATATATATATATATATATATATATATATATATATATATATAAAAACCATAGAAAAAAAATATATACATATTATACACACATATATACAAATACATATGCACATACACACAAACACACATACACACACAAACACACACACACATACACACACACACACACAATATGTATGTATATGTATACATATATGTATATATATAGATAGATAGAGATAGAGATACATACATAGATATGCACAAACACACACACGCAAACGCACACACACGTACATACATAAGACATCCTTTATATACATAAAACATGATCTTCATTATGAGTCAGAGGCGGGCTTGCACTCGCAAATCTTGAGATCTCAAGAGCACTCTCCACTTGCGATTATAAGTATAGTCAATAAGGATATGCCTCCAGTCATTGTTCCATGAACGGTAAAAGTATATGCATATATATATATATATATATATATATATGTATATGTATACATATACATGTATATATATACGTATATATGTATATATCCATATATACATATATACATATATATTTATAAATGTATATATGACATTAAGGAAGAACCATTTGATTATGCAGATAAAGAGAAATGAAGTGAGCGACGTGAAAGTGTAATATGAATAATATTCATAATCTTCATGACCTAAGGCTTGAAATAGATGCAAAGGATTCGTGTAACTTGGTTCAGGATCGTAATGACATGTTAATGTGGAAGATTAGGAATCTTCCACGAGTGTTAAAAAGAAAGGAAAATCACGGGTGCTGGGCACAAGTGGAAAAAAAAACGTGATGACAAGACATCGTACGAGGTACGATCACGTGATGCTGATGCGTGGGAGGGAGCGACCCCGGGTCGCTTCCCCTGTGGTCTGAGAGACGCGGTTCAAGAGAAAGATACGGAGAAACCATGGCCAGGGTGTCGTTGGTTGTTATTCTGGTAAGCGGGGATTGCCAGTTATTTTTATTGATTTTTAAGACATTCATTCATAGATAATATTTAGGATTTAAATTGTAATTATTGTAAAATTAAGAGAACTTAGTTTAACTTCATACAGGATCTGATTTTAATGTTATTGAA
>NW_023660574.1:0-65093 GCF_015228065.2 Penaeus monodon | reverse complement strand
TTTTTCTTTTTTTAATAATTATTTTTTGCAATTATATACCAGTACAAAAATAATAATGATGATAATAAAAATAATAATACTAAAAAAATATTAAAACACTACATTATATATTATACTTTACTTATTATTTTTATTGTTATTATAAATATAATAGATTTTTTGGCAAAATCTAAAAATTTAAGATAATGTAATTAAAAAAATAATAATAATAATAATAATAATAATAAAAAAATATAAAAATAATAAAAATAATAAATAATAATAAAAATAAAAATTTTTAAAAATTTTAAAATGTTACAAAATTCTTTTTTTTCTCACTTTTTCATCATTTTTTGTTATGATAATACAATTCGGGTAATATTTCTTTATTCCCCTAAAATTCCCCAAAATCACCAAAGAAATGAAAAACGTCATTTGGAGTATATTTCCAAAGGCTTTTTCGCTATTTTTTGCCGTTTTTGTTTTTGGGAAGTTTTTCTTATCCCTTTTTTATTTATATACACTTTTCCTTTTTATCACATCTTATATGATTATCATCATTATTATCGTTATCATCTCATTTATCATTATCATCATTACTATCATTACTATCATTATTGCAATTTTTATCATCTTTATTCAATTGTTATCATTATTATTGCAATTATTGGAGTTATAGATATATTTTTGCAATATACTAATAACCACAACAATAATAATAGTAATAACATAATAATAACAATAACGATTTTATAATTTTATTTATATCATTATCTTAATTAGTATCGTTATTACAGTAATTATTACTGTTATATAATTATTTTTGCAATTATACTACCAGTACAAATAAAATAATGATATAATAACATAATAATACTAATAACAATATTATAACACTAGCATTATTATTTTATACTTATACTTATTATTATATTGTTATTATTACAGATATATAGATTTTTTGGCAATAATACTAATAATTAAGATATAGTAATATAATAATAATAATAATAATATAATAATAATAATATAATAATAATATAATAATAATAATAATAATATTTTTAATAATATTCAAATGTTATCAAAATTCTCTTTATTCTCACTTTTATCATCATTATTGTTATGATTAATACAATCTGTAATATTATCATTATTACCTAATAATTGCCGAAATCACCAAGAAATCGAAAAAACGTCATTTTGGAGTATACTCTCAAAGGCTATATTCGCTAGATTTTGCGCTTTTTCGACTTTGGGAATGTTTTTTCTTATACCTTTTTATATTATATATGGACACAATCCTTTATTATCATCATCTTATCAGTTATCATCATTATTATCGTTATCATCATCATTATCATCATTATCATCATTATCATCATCATTATCTCATTATTGCAATTATATCATCATTATTGCAATTGTTATCATTATATTGCAATTATTGAGTATAGTATATATTTTTGCAATAATACTAATAACCACAACAATATAATAGTATAAAATAATAATAACAATAATAACGATTTTATAATATTATTTTATCCATTATCTTAATTAGTTCGTTATTACGTAATTATTACTGTTTATATAATTATTTTGCAATTATACTACCAGTACAAATAATAATAATGATATAATAACAATATAATACTAATAACAATATTATAACACTAGCATTATTATTATTATACTTATACTTATTATTATTATTGTTATTATTACAGATATAATAGATTTTTTGGCAATAATACTAATAATTAAGATAATAGTAATAATAATAATAATAATATAATAATAATAAAATAATAATATAATAATAATAATAATATAATAATAATAATAATAATAATATTTTAATAATATTCAATGTTATCAAAATTCTCTTTATTCTCACTTTTATCATCATTATTGTTATGATAATACAATTCTGGTAATATTATCATTATTACCCTAATAATTGCCGAAATCACCAAAGAAATCGAAAAACGTCATTTTGGAGTATACTCTCAAAGGCTATATTCGTAGATTTTGCCGCTTTTTCGACTTTGGAATGTTTTCTTATACCTTTTTTATATTATATATGACCAATTCTGTTATTACATCATCTTATCATGATTATCATCATTATTATCGTTATCATCATCATTATCATCATTATCATCATTATCATCATCATATCATCATTATTGCAATTATTATCATCATTATTGCAATTGTTATCATATATTGCAATTATTGGAGTTATAGTATATATTTTTGCAATAATACTAATAACCACAACAATAATAATAGTAATAACAATAATAATAACAATAATAACGATTTATAATATTATTATATCATTATCTTAATTAGTATCGTTATTACGTAATTATACTGTTATAATAATTATTTTTGCAATTAACTACCAGTACAAATATAAAATGATGATAATAACAATAATATACTAATAACAATATTATAACACTAGCATATTATTATTATACTTATACTATATTATATTGTTATTATTACAGATATAATAGATTTTTTGGCAATATACTAATAATTAAGATAATAGTAATAAATAATAATAATAAAATAATATAATAATAATAATAATATAATAATAATAATAATAATAATAATAATAATAATATTTTAATAATATTCAAAGTTATCAAAATTCTCTTTATTCTCACTTTTATCATCATTATTGTTATGATTAATACAATTCTGTAATATTATCATTATTACCCTAATAATTGCGAAATCACCAAAGAAATCGAAAAAACGTCATTTTGGAGTATACTCTCAAAGGCTATATTTCGCTAGATTTTGCCGCTTTTTCGACTTTGGGAATGTTTTTCTTATACCTTTTTTATATTATATATGGACACAATTCCTTATTATCATCTCATTATCATGATTATCATCATTATTATCGTTATATCATCATTATATATTATCATCATTATCATCATCATTATCTCATTATTGCAATTATTATCATCATTATTGCAATTGTTATCATTATTATTGCAATTATTGGAGTTATAGTATATATTTTTGCAATAATACTAATACCACAACAATAATAATAGTATAACAATAATATAACATAATAACGATTTTATAATATTATTTATACATTATCTTAATTAGTATCGTTATTACGTAATTATTACTGTTATAATAATTTTTTTGCAATTACTACCAGTACAAATAAAATAATGATATATACATAATATCTAATAACAATATTATAACACTAGCATTATTATTATTATACTTATACTTATTATTATTATTGTTATTATTACAGATATAATAGATTTTTTGGCAATAATACTAATAATTAAGATATAGTATATATAATAATAATAATATAATAATATAATAATAATAATAATAATAATAATAATAATAATAATAATAATAATAATAAATAATTTTAATAATATTCAAATGTTATCCAAAATTCTCTTTATTCTCACTTTTATCATCATTATTGTTATGATTAATACAATTCTGGTAATTATTATCATTATTACCCTAATAATTGCCGAAATCACCAAAGAAATAGAAAAAAACGTCATTTTGGAGTATACTCTCAAAAGGCTATATTTCGCTAGATTTTGCCGCTTTTTCGACTTTTGGGAATGTTTTTCCTATACCTTTTTATATTATATATGGACACAATTCCTGTTATTATCATCATCATTATCATGATTATCATCATTATTATCGTTATCATCATCATTATCATCATTATCATCATTTCATCATCATTATCATCATTATTGCAATTATTATCATCATTAT
Source organism: Penaeus monodon (assembly GCF_015228065.2). Classification (NCBI taxonomy): domain Eukaryota; kingdom Metazoa; phylum Arthropoda; class Malacostraca; order Decapoda; family Penaeidae; genus Penaeus; species Penaeus monodon. The sequence continues at coordinate 61,304 of NW_023660574.1, read as the reverse complement.
TGCAATTGTTATCATTATTTTGCAATTATTGGAGTTATAGTATATATTTTTGCAATAATACTAATAACACAACAATAATAATATAATAACAATAATAATAACAATAATAACGATTTTATAATTAATTATTTATATCATTATCTTAATTAGTATCGTTATTATTGTTATTATTACAGATATAATAGATTTTTTGGCAATTAATACTAATAATTAAGATAATAGTAATAATAATAATAATAATAATAATAATAATAATAATAATAATAATAATAATAATAATAAAATAATAATAATAATAATTTTAATAATATTCAAATGTTATCAAAATTCTCTTTATTCTCACTTTATCATCATTATTGTTATGATTAATACAATTCTGGTAATTATTATCATTATTACCTAATAATTGCCGAAATCACCAAAGAAATCGAAAAAAAACGTCATTTTGGAGTATACTCTCAAAGGCTATATTTCGCTAGATTTTGCCGCTTTTTCGACTTTTGGAATGTTTTTCTTATACCTTTTTTATATTATATATGGACACAATTCCTGTTATTATCATCATCATTATCATGATTATCATCATTATTATCGTTATCATCATCATTATCATCATTATCATAATATCATCATCATTATCATCATTATTGCAATTATTATCATCATTATTGCAATTGTTATCATTATTATTGCAATTATTGGAGTTATAGTATATATTTTTGCAATAATACTAATAACCACAACAATAATAATAGTAATAACAATAATAATAACAATAATAACGATTTTATAATATTATTTATATCATTATCTTAATTAGTATCGTTATTACTGTAATTATTACTGTTATAATAATTATTTTTGCAATTATACTACCAGTACAAATATAATAATGATGATAATAACAATAATAATACTAATAACAATATTATAATCACTAGCATTATTATTATTATACTTATACTTATATTATTATTTGTTATTTATTACAGATAAATAGATTTTTTGCAATAAACTAATAATTAAGATAATAGTAATAATAATAATAAAATAAATAATAATAATAATAATAATAAATAATAATAAATAATAATAATAAATAATAATAATAAATATTTTTAATAATATCAAATGTTATCAAAATTCTCTTTATTCTCACTTTTATCATCATTATTGTTATGATTAATACAATTCTGGTAATTTATCATTATTACCCTAATAATTGCCGAAATCACCAAAGAAATCGAAAAAACGTCATTTTGGAGTATACTCTCAAAAGGCTATATTTCGCTAGATTTTGCCGCTTTTTCGACTTTTGGGAATGTTTTTCTTATACCTTTTTATATTATATATGGACACAATTCCTGTTATTATCATCATCATTATCATGATTATCATCATTATTATCGTTATCATCATCATTATCATCATTATCATCATTATCATCATCATTATCATCATTATTGCAATTATTATCATCATTATTGCAATTGTTATCATTATTATTGCAATTATTGGAGTTATAGTATATATTTTTGCAATAATACTAATAACCACAACAATAATAATAGTAATAACAATAATAATAACAATAATAACGATTTTATAATTATTATTTATATCATTATCTTAATTAGTATCGTTATTACTGTAATTATTACTGTTATAATAATTATTTTTGCAATTATACTACCAGTACAAATAATAAAATAAAAAAAAAAAAATAATAATAATAATAATAATAATAATAATAATAATAATAATAATAATATTTTTAATAATATTCAAATGTTATCAAAATTCTCTTTATTCTCACTTTTATCATCATTATTGTTATGATTAATACAATTCTGGTAATATTATCATTATTACCCTAATAATTGCCGAAATCACCAAAGAATCGAAAAAAACGTCATTTTGGAGTATACTCTCAAAGGCTATATTTCGCTAGATTTTGCCGCTTTTTCGACTTTTGGGAATGTTTTTCTTATACCTTTTTTATATTATATATGGACACAATTCCTGTTATTATCATCATCATTATCATGATTATCATCATTATTATCGTTATCATCATCATTATCATCATTATCATCATTATCATCATCATTATCATCATTATTGCAATTATTATCATCATTATTGCAATTGTTATCATTATTATTGCAATTATTGGAGTTATAGTATATATTTTTGCAATAATACTAATAACCACAACAATAATAATAGTAATAACAATAATAATAACAATAATAACGATTTTATAATTATTATTTATATCATTATCTTAATTAGTATCGATTCTCTTTATTCTCCACTTTTATCATCATTATTGTTATGATTAATACAATTCTGGTAATATTATCATTATTACCCTAATAATTGCCGAAATCACCAAAAAAAAAATCGAAAAAACGTCATTTGGAGTATACTCTCAAAGGCTATATTTCGCTAGATTTTGCCGCTTTTTTCGACTTTTGGATGTTTTTCTTATACCTTTTTTATATTATATATGGACACAATTCCTGTTATTATCATCATCATTATCATGATTATCATCATTATTATCGTTATCATCATCATTATCATCATTATCATCATTATCATCATCATTATCATCATTATTGCAATTATTATCATCATTATTGCAATTGTTATCATTATTTTGCAATTATTGGAGTTATAGTATATATTTTTTGCATAATACTAATACCACAACAATAATAATAGTAATAACAATAATAATAACAATAATAACGATTTTTATAATATTATTTATATCATTATCTTAATTAGTATCGTTATTACTGTAATTATTACTGTTATAATAATTATTTTTGCAATTATACTACCAGTACAATAATAATAATGATAATAATAACAATAATAATACTAATAACAATATTATAACCACTAGCATTATTATTATTATACTTATACTTATTATTATTATTGTTATTATTACAGATATAATAGATTTTTTGGCAGATACTAATAATTAAGATAATAGTAATAATAATAAATAATAATATATAAATAATAATAATTAATAATAATAATAATATAATAATAATAATAATAATAATATAATAATAATTTTAATAATATTCAAATGTTATCAAAATTCTCTTTATTCTCACTTTATCATCATTATTGTTATGATTAATACAATTCTGGTAATTATTATCATTATTACCCTAATAATTGCCGAAATCACCAAAGAAATCGAAAAACGTCATTTTGGAGTATACTCTCAAAAGGCTATATTTCGCTAGATTTTGCCGCTTTTTCGACTTTTGGAATGTTTTTCTTATACCTTTTTTATATTATATATGGACACAATTCCTCTTATTATCATCATCGTTATCATGATTATCATCATTATTATCGTTATCATCATCATTATCATCATTATCATCATTATCATCATTATCATCATTATTGCAATTATTATCATCATTATTGCAATTGTTATCATTATTATTGCAATTATTGGAGTTATAGTATATTTTTTGCAATAATACTAATAACCACAACAATAATAATAGTAATAACAATAATAATAACAATAATAACGATTTTATAATTATTTTATATCATTATCTTAATTAGTATCGTTATTACTGTAATTATTACTGTTATAATAATTATTTTTGCAATTATACTACCAGTACAAATAATAATAATGATAATAATAATAATAATAATAATAATAATAATAATAATAATAATAATAATAATAATAATAATAATAATATTTTAATAATATTCAATTGTTATCAAATTCTCTTTATTCTCACTTTTATCATCATTATTGTTATGATTAATACAATTCTGGTAATTATAATCATTATTACCCTAATAATTGCCGAAATCATCAAAGATATCGAAAAAACGTCATTTTGGAGTATACTCTCAAAAAGGCTATATTTCGCTAGATTTGCCGCTTTTTCGACTTTTGGGATTTTTTTTTCTATTACCTTTTTTATATTATATATGGACACAATTCCTCTTATTATCATCATCATTATCATGATTATCATCATTATTATCGTTATCATCATCATTATCATCATTATCATCATTATCATCATCATTATCATCATTATTGCAATTATTATCATCATTATTGCAATTGTTATCATTATTATTGCAATTATTGGAGTTATAGTATATATTTTTGCAATAATACTAATAACCACAACAATAATAATAGTAATAACAATAATAATAACAATAATACGATTTTATAATATTATTTATATCATTATCTTAATTAGTATCGTTATTACTGTAATTATTACTGTTATAATAATTATTTTTGCAATTATACTACCAGTACAAATAATAATAATGATATAATACAATAATAATACTAATAACAATATTATAACACTAGCATTATTATTATTATACTTATACTTATTATTATTATTGTTATTATTACAGATATAATAGATTTTTTGGCAATAATACTAATAATTAAGATAATAGTAATAATAATAATAATAATAATAATAATAATAATAATAATAATAATAATAATAAAAATAATAATAATAATAATAATAATAATAATTTTAATAATATTCAATGTTATCAAAAATTTTCTTTATTCTCACTTTTATCATCATTTTGTTATGATTAATACAATTCTGGTAATATTATCATTATTACCCTAATAATTGCCGAAATCACGAAAGAAATCGAAAAAAACGTCATTTTGGAGTATACTCTCAAAAGGCTATATTTCGCTAGATTTTGCCGCTTTTTTTTGACTTTTGGGAATGTTTTTCTTATACCTTTTTTATATTATATATGGACACAATTCCTCTTATTATCATCATCATTATCATGATTATCATCATTATCATCATTATCATCATCATTATCATCATTATTGCAATTATTATCATCATTATTGCAATTGTTATCATTATTATTGCAAGTTATTGGAGTTATAGTTTTATTTGTTGCAATAATACTAATACCACAACAATAATAATAGTAATAACAATAATAATAACAATAATAACGATTTTATAATATTATTTATATCATTATCTTAATTAGTATCGTTATTACTGTAATTATTACTGTTATAATAATTATTTTTGCAATTATACTACCAGTACAAATAATAATAATGATAATAATAACAATAATAATAATAATAAATAATAATAATAATAATAATAATAATATATAATATAAGAATATATAATATTTAATAATATTCAAATGTTATCAAAATTCTCTTTATTCTCACTTTATCATCATTATTGTTATGATTAACAATTCTGGTAATTATTATCATTATTACCCTAATAATTGCCGAAATCACCAAGAAATCGAAAAAACGTCATTTTGGAGTATACTCTCAAAGGCTATATTTCGCTAGATTTTGCCGGCTTTTTCGACTTTTGGGAATGTTTTTCTTATACCTTTTTTATATTATATATGGACACAATTCCTCTTATTATCATCATCATTATCATGATTATCATCATTATTATCGTTATCATCATCATTATCATCATTATCATCATTATCATCATCATTATCATCATTATTGCAATTATTATCATCATTATTGCAATTGTTATCATTATTATTGCAATTATTGGAGTTATAGTAATATATTTTTGCAATAATACTAATAACCACAACAATAATAATAGTAATAACAAAAATAATAACAATAATAACGATTTTATAATTATTATTTATATCATTATCTTAATTAGTATCGTTATTACTGTAATTATTACTGTTATAATAATTATTTTTGCAATTATACTACCAGTAAAATAATAATAATGATGATAATAACAATAATAATACTAATAACAATATTATACCACTAGCATTATTATTATTATACTTATACTTATTATTATTATTGTTATTATTACAGATATATAGATTTTTTGGGAATAATACTAATAATTAAGATAATAGTAATAATAATAATAAAAAATAATAATAATAATAATAATAATAATATAATAAAAATATAATATAATAATAATTTTAATAATATTCAAATGTTATCAAAATTTTCTTTATTCTCACTTTTATCATCATTATTGTTATGATTAATACAATTCTGGTAATTATTATCATTATTACCCTAATAATTGCGAAATCACCAAAGAATCGAAAAAACGTCATTTGGAGTATACTCTCAAAAGGCTATATTTCGCTAGATTTTGCCGCTTTTTCGACTTTGGGAATGTTTTTTCTATACCTTTTTTATATTATATATGGACACAATCCTGTTATTATCATCATCATTATCATGATTATCATCATTATTATCGTTATCATCATCATTATCATCATTATCATATTATCATCATTATCATCATTATGCAATTATATCATCATTATTGCAATTGTTATCATTATTATTGCAATTATTGGAGTTATAGTATATATTTTTGCAATTATACTACAGTACAATATAAATGAAAGATAATAATAACAATAATATACTAATAACAATATTATAACCACTAGCATTATTATTATATACTTATACTTATTATTTATTGTTATTATTACAGATATAATAGATTTTTGGCAATAATACTATATTAAGATAATATAATATATAATAATAATATAAAAATAATAATAATAATATAATATAATAATAATAATATAATAATAATATAATAATAATATTTTAATAATATTCAAATGTTATCAAAATTCTCTTTATTCTCACTTTATCATCATTATTGTTATGATTAATACAATTCTGGTAATATTAATCATTATTACCCTAATAATTGCCGAAATCACCAAAGAAATCGAAAAAACGTCATTTTGGAGTATACTCTCAAAAGGCTATATTTCGCTAGATTTTGCCGCTTTTTCGACTTTTGGGAATGTTTTTCTTTTATACCTTTTTTATATTATATATGGACACAATTCCTGTTATTATCATCCCTCATTATCATGATTATCATCATTTTTACGTTATCATATCTTATCATCCCTTATCATCATTATCATCATCATTATCATCATTATTGCAATTATTATCATCATTATTGCAATTGTTATCATTATTATTGCAATTATTGGAGTTATAGTATATTTTTGCAATAATACTAATAACCACAACAATAATAATAGTAATAACAATAATAAAAAACAATAATAACGATTTATAAATTTTTATTTATATCATTTTCTTAATTAGTTTTCGTTATTACGTAATTATTACTGTTAAATAATTATTTTTGCAAATTTTACTACCATACAAATAATAATAATGATGATAATACAATAATAATACTAATAACAATATTATAACCCCTACATTATTATTTTTACTTATACTTATTATTATTATTGTTATTATTACAGTATAAATAGATTTTTTGGCAATAATACAATAATTAAGATAATAGTAATAATAATAATAATAATAATAATAAATAAAAAAATAATAATAATAATAATAAATAATTTAATAATAATAATAATAAATAATAATATATTTAATAATATTTAAATGTTATCAAAATTCTCTTTATTCTCATTTATCATCATTATTGTTATGATTATACAATTCTGGTAAATTTATCATTATTACCCCAATAAATTTCCGAAATCACCAAAGAATCGAAAAAAACGTCATTTTGGGAGTATACTCTCAAAGCTATATTTCGCTAGATTTTGCCGCTTTTTCGATTTTGGGAATGTTTTTTTATACCTTTTTTATATTATATATGGACACAATTCTGTTATTTTCATCACATTATCATGATTATCTCCCTTATTATCGTTTATCATCATCATTATCATCATTATCATCTCATTTCATCATTATGCAATTATTATCATCATTATTGCAATTGTTATCATTATTATTGCAATTATTGGAGTTTAGTATATTTTTTGCAAAAATACTAATAACCACAACAATAATAATAGTAATAACAATAATAATAACAATAATAAAAGATTTTATAATTATTATTTATATCATTATCTTATTAGTATCGTTTTTTACGTAATATTACTGTTATAATAATTATTTTTGCAATTATACTACCAGTACAAATAATAATAATGATGATAATAACAATAATAATACTAATAAAAAAATATTATAACACTAGCATTATTATTATATACTTATACTTTTATTATTTTGTTATTATTACAGATATAATAGATTTTTTGGCAATAATACTAATAATTAAGATAATAGTAATAATAATAATAATAATAAAAATAATAAATAATAATAATAAAAATAAAAATAATAATAATTAAAAAAATAATAATAAAAATTTTAATAATATTCAATGTTATCCAAATTCTCTTTATTCTCACTTTTATCATCATTATTGTTATGATTAATACAATTCTGGTAATTTTATCATTATTACCCCAATAATTGCCGAAATCACCAAGAAATCGAAAAAACGTCATTTTGGAGTATACTCTCAAAGGGTATATTTCGCTAGATTTTGCCGCTTTTTCGACTTTTGGGAATGTTTTTCTTATACCTTTTTTATATTATATATGGGACACAATTCCTGTTATTATCATCATCTTATCATGATTTTCATCATTATTATCGTTATCATCATCATTATCATCATTATCATCATTATCATCATCATTATCATCATTATTGCAATTATTATCATCATTATTGCAATTGTTACATTATTATTGCAATTATTGGAGTTATAGTATATTTTTTGCATAATACTAATAACCACAACAATAATAAGTAATAACAATAATAATAACAATAATAACGATTTTATAATTATTATTATATCATTATCTTAATTAGTATCGTTATTACGTAATTATTACTGTTATAATAATTTTTTTGCAATTATACTACAAGTACAAATAATAATAATGATGATAATAACAATAATAAAACTAATAACAATATTATAACACTAGCATTTATTATTAATACTTATACATTATTATTATTGTTATTATTTTCAGATATAATAGATTTTTGGCAAAAATACTAATAATTAAGATAATAGTAATAATAAAAATAATAATAATAAAAAATAATAATAATAAAAATAAAAATAATAATAAATAATAATAATAATAATAATAATAATAATAATTTTAATAATATTTCAAATGTTATCAAAAATTTTCTTTATTCTCACTTTTATCATCATTATTGTTATGATTAATACAATTCTGGTAAAAATTATCATTTTTACCCTAATAATTGCCAAATCATGAAAGAAATCGAAAAAAACGTCATTTGGAGTATACTCTCAAAGGCTATATTTCGCTAGATTTTGCCGCTTTTCGACTTTTGGGAATGTTTTTCTTATACCTTTTTTTTTTATTATATATGGACACAATTCCTGTTATTATCATCATCATTATCATGATTATCATCATAATTATCGTTATCATCATCATTATCATCATTATCATCATTATCATCATCATTATCATCATTATTGCCCATATTTTTATCATCATTATTGCAATTGTTATCATTATTATTGCAATTATTGGAGTTATAGTATATTTTTTGCAATAATACTAATAAACCCCAACAATAATAATAGTAATAACAATAATAATAACATAATAACGATTTTATAATTATTATTTTATCTTATCTTAATTAGTATCGTTATTACGTAATTATTACTGTTATAATAATTATTTTTGCAATTATACTACCAGTACAAAAATAAAATATGATAATAACAATAATAATACTAATAACAAAATTATAACACTAGCATTATATTATTATACTTATACTTATTATTTTTATTTTATTTTTACAGATATAATAGATTTTTTTTGGGAATAATACTAATTTTAGATAATAGTAATAATAATAATTAAAAAATAATATAATAAATAATATAATAATAAAAATAATAATAATAATAATAATAATAATTAAAATAATAATAAATTTTTTAAAAATATTCAAATGTATCAAAATTCTCTTTATTCTCACTTTTATCATCATTATTGTTATGATTAATACAATTTGGTTTAAAAAAATTTTCATTATTACCCTAATAATTGCCGAAATCACCAAAGAAATCGAAAAAACGTCATTTTTGGGGTATACTCTCAAAGGCATATTTCGCTAGATTTTGCGCTTTTCGACTTTTGGGAATTTTTTCTTATACCTTTTTTTTTATTATATATGGACACAATTCCTGTTATTATCATCATCTTATCATGATTATCATCATTATTATCGTTATCATCATCATTATCATCATTATCTCATTATCATCATATATCATATTTTTGCAATTATTATCATCATTATTGCAATTGTTATCATTTTATTGCAATTATTGGAGTTATAGTATATATTTTTGCAATAATACTAATAACCACAACAATAATAATTTGTAATAACAATAATAAAAACAATAATAACGATTTATAATTATTATTTATATCATTATCTAATTAGTATCGTTATTACAGTAATTATTACTGTTATAATAATATTTTGGGAATTATACTACCAGTACAAATAATAATTATTATGATAATAACAATAATAATACTAATAACAATATTTTAACCCCTAGCATTATTATTATTATACTTATACTTATTATTATTATTGTTATTATTACAGATATAATAGATTTTTTGGCAATAATACTAATAATTAAGTAATAGTAATAATAAAATAATAATTAAAATAATATAATAATAATAATTTAAAAATAAAAATAATAATAATAATAAAAATAATAATAAAAATTTTAATAATATTCAAAATTTATCAAATTCTCTTTATTCTCACTTTATCATCATTTTTGTTATGATTAATACCAATTCTGGTAAATTTTTATCATTATTACCCTAATAAATTTCCCAAAAACACCAAAGAAATCGAAAAACGTCATTTGGAGTATACTCTCAAAGGCTATATTCGCTAGATTTTGCCGCTTTTTCGACTTTGGGAATGTTTTTCTTATACCTTTTTATATTATATTTTGGACACAATTCCTGTTATTATCCTCATCATTATCATGATTATCATCATTATTATCGTTATCATCATCATTATCATCCTTATCATCATTATCATCATCATTATCATCATTATTGCAATTATTATCATCATTATTGCAATTGTTATCATTATTATTGCAATTATTGGAGTTTATAGTATATATTTTTGCAATAATCTAATAACCACAACATAATAATAGTAATAAAAATAATAATAACAATAATAACGATTTTATAATTATTATTTATATTATTATCTTAATTAGTATCGTTATTACTGTAATTATTACTGTTATAATAATTATTTTTGCAATTATACTACCAGTACAAATAATAATAATGATGATAATAACAATAATAATACTAATAACAATATTATAACCGCTAGCATTATTATTATTATACTTATACTTATTATTATTATTGTTCTTATTACAGGGTATAAAAGATTTTTTTGGCAATAATACTAATAATTTAAAATAATAGTAATAATAATAATAATAATAATAAATAAAATAATAATAATAATATAATAATAATAATAATAATAATAATAATAATAATAATTTTTTAAAAATATTCAAATGTTATCAAAATTCTCTTTATTTCACTTTTATCATCATTATTTTTATGATTAATACAATTCTGGTAAATATTATCATTATTAACCCTAATAATTGCCGAAATCACCAAAGAAATCGAAAAAAAAAGTCATTTTGGAGTATACTCTCATAAGGCTATATTTCGCTAGATTTTGCCGCTTTTTCGACTTTTGGGAATGTTTTCTTTTACCTTTTTTATATTATATATGGGGCACAATTTCCTGTTATTATCATCATCATTATCATGATTATCATCATTATTATCGTTATCATCATTTATCATCATTTCATCATACATCATCATTATCATCATTATTGCAATTATTATTCATCATTATTGCCATTGTTATCATTATTATTGCAATTATTTGGAGTTATGTATATTTTTTGCAATAAAACTAATAACCACAACAATAATAATAGTAATAAAAATAATAATAACAATAATAACGATTTTATAATTAAATTTTTTATATCTTATCTTAATTAGTATCGTTATTACGTAATTATTACTGTTATAATAATTATTTTTGCAATATACTACCAGTACAAATAAAATAATGATGATAATAACAATAATAATACTAATAACAATATTATAACCCCTAGCATTATTTATTATACTTATACTTTTTTATTATTGTTATTATTACAGATATAATTTGATTTTTTGGCAATAATACTAATAATTAATAATAGTAATAAATAATAATAATAATAATAATAAAAATAATAATAATAATAATAATAATAAAATATAATTAATAATAAATAATAAATTTTAATAATATTCAAATGTTATCAAAATTCTCTTTATTCTCACTTTTATCATCATTATTGTTTGATTAATACAATTCTGGTAAATATTATCATTATTACCCTAATAATTGCCGAAATCACCAAAGAAATCGAAAAAAAACGTCATTTTGGAGTAACTCTCAAAAGGCTATATTTCGCTAGATTTTGCCGCTTTTTTTGATTTTGGGAAGTTTTTCTTTTACCTTTTTTTTATTATATATGGACACAATTCCTGTTATTATCATCATCTTATCAGATTATCATCATTATTATCGTTATCTCTCTTTTTCATTTCATCATTATCATCACATTATCATCATTATTGCAATTATTATCATCATTATTGCAATTGTTATCATTATTATTGCAATTATTGGAGTTATAGTATATATTTTTGCAATAATACTAATACCACAACAATAATAATAGTAATAACAATAATAATAACAATAATAACGATTTTATAATTAATTATTTATACATTATTTATTAGTATCGTTATTACTAATTATTACTGTTATAATAAATTTTTTTGCAATTATACTACCGTACAAATAATAATAATGATGATAAAACAATAAATATACTAATAACAATATTATAACACTAGCATTTTATTATTATACTTATACTTTTTATTATTATTGTTATTATTACAGATATAAAAGATTTTTTGGCAATTATACTAATAATTAAGATAATAGTAATAATAATAATAAAAAAATAATAATAATAATAATAATAAAAATAAAATAATATAATAATAATAAAAATAATAATAATTTTAATAAATTCAAATGTTATCAAAATTTTCTTTATTCTCACTTTTATCATCATTATTGTTATGATTAATACAATTCTGGTAAATATTATCATTATTACCCTAAAAATTGCCGAAATCACCAAAAAAATCGAAAAAACGTCATTTTGGAGTATACTCTCAAAGGCTATATTTCGCTAGATTTTGCCGCTTTTCGACTTTTGGGAATGTTTTTCTTATACCTTTTTTATATTATATATGGACACAATTCCTGTATTATCATCATCATTATCATGATTATCATCATATTATCGTTATCATCATCATTATCATCATTATCTCATTATCATCATCATTATCATCATTATTTCAATTATTATCATCATTATTGCAATTGTTATCATTATTATTTTCAATTATTTGAGTTATAGTATATTTAATTGCAATAATAATAATAAACAAAAACAATAATAATAGTAATAACAATAATAATAACAATAATAACGATTTTTTAATTATTATTTATATCATTATCTTAATTAGTATCGTTATTACTGTAATTATTACTGTTATAATAATTATTTTTGCAATTATCTACCAGTACAAATAATAATAATGATGATAATAACCCAAAAATAATACTAATAACAATATTATAACCCCTAGCATTATTATTATTTACTTATACTTATTTTATTATTGTTATATTACAGATATAATAGATTTTTTGGCAATAATACTAATAATTAGATAAAAGTAATAAATTTAAAAATAATAATAATAATAATAATAATAATAATAATAATATAATAATAATAATAATAATAATAATATAATAATATTTTAATAAAATTCAAAAAGTTTTCAAAATTCTCTTTATTTTCATTTTATAATTATTGTTTTGATTTAATACAATTTGGGAATTTATCATTTTTACCCTAAAAATTGCCGAAAACCAAGAAATCGAAAAAAAAAGTCATTTTTTTGGTTTTACTCTCAAAGGCTTTTTTCGCTAGATTTTGCCCCCCTTTTTTGACTTTTGGGGAAATTTTTTTTTTTAAACCCTTTTTTTTATTTTATATGGACACAATTTCCCTTTTTTATATCTCTTATCATATTATCATCATTATTATCTTTTTCATCATTTATTATCATCATTATCACATTATATCATCATTATCACATTATTGAATTATTTTCATCATTATTGCATTTTTACATTTTTATTTCAATTTTTGGAGTTATAGTTTTATTTTTGCAATTTAAAACTAATAACCCCAAAAAAATAATAGTAAAAACAAAAATAATAAAAATAAAACGTTTTATAATAAATTTTTTATAATTTTCTTAATTTGTATGTTATTACGTAATATTACGTTATAATAATTATTTTTGCAAATTTTCTACCAGTACAAATAAAATAAAGTATAATAACAAAATAATACTAATAACAAAAATTTTTAACCCCAAAGCATTATTATTTTTTACTTATACTTATTTTTATTTTTGTTATTATTACTGATTTAATAGATTTTTTGGCAATAATACTAATAATTTAAAATAATAGTAATTAATAATAATATAATAATAAAATAATAATAATAAATATAATAATAAAATAATAATAAAAATAAAATAATATTTTTAAAAATTTTAAAGTTACAAAAATTTTCTTTATCTCACTTTTACATCATTATTTTATGATTTAAAACAATTCTGGTAAAATATTATCATTATTACCCTAAAAATTGCCGAAATCACCAAAGAAATCGAAAAAAAAAAGTCATTTGGAGTATACTCTCAAAAGGCATATTTCGCTAGATTTTTTCCGCTTTTCGACTTTTGGGGAAAGTTTTTTTTATACCTTTTTTTTATTTTATATGGAACAATTTCCTTTATTATCATCATCTTATAGATTATATCATTATTTCGTTATCATCATCATACATATTATCATCATTTCATCATCATTTTCATCATTTTGCAATTTTTATCATCATTTTTTGCAATTGTTATCATTATTATTTCAAAATTTTGGAGTTATGTATATTTTTTCAAAAACTAATAAAACAACAAAAAATAGTAAAACAATAATAATAACAATAATAACGATTTTTTAATTATTATTTTTACATTATCTTAATTATACCTATTACGTAATTTTTTATGTTAAAATAATTATTTTTGCAATTTTAACCCGTAAAATATAAAAAATGAATAAAACAATAATAAAACTAATAACAATATTTAACACTAGCATTTTTATTTTTATCTTTATTATTATTATTATTGTTATTATTACGATTAATAATTTTTGGCAATAATATAATAATTAAGATAATAGTTAAAAATTATATAATAATAATAATAATAATAATAAAAATAATAATAATTAAAAAATTTAATAAAATTTTTTTTTAAATATTTTTTAATTTAAATTTATTTTAAATTCCTATTTAACCCAAAAATGTTTTATTTTAAAATTATTCCAAATTTGCCTTTTAAATTTAAGTTTTATACTTTTAATTATTTGCAATTTTTTTTTTTTTATTTATTTTTATTTTTAAAAAATTTCTCTTATATATATCTTTAATGTTTTATCATTTTTATTTATTATATAATTTTTAAATATAAAAAATTTTAATCAAATATATATATAAATTATAATTTTAAATTTTATTTTATTTAAAAAATTAATAAAATTAATTAAAAATATTTAATAAAATTAAAATAAAATATAAAATAATCTATACTTTAACTTTTATTATTTTTTTTTTAAAATTTTTTTAAAATAAATAATTTAAAATATATAAAAATATATATAATAATATATTTTTAAATAATAAAAATTTAAATAATATAATAAAAATAATTTAAAATTAAAATTTTTTTTTTTTAATATTATTTATATTAATAATTTAATTTTAAATATTACCTAAAAATTAAATACCAAAAAAATCAAAATATTTAATATTCAAATTTTTTTATTTTATTTTTAACTTTTTTTTTATTTCATTTACTTTTTATTTTTGAATAACTTATTTATGTATATAATTTTCAATATAATCTTATTATTAATATAATTATCATTATAATTTATCATATTTTTGAATTATTATTATAAAATTTTTTATATTAATTTTCAATATAAAATTTTTAAAAATAATAATACTTTTATATTATACAATTATTAAAAAGTATTTCATAATTATTATATAATTTATTAAATTAATAAAATCTTAATTATTTTAAAATTAAAATATAAATTTTCCAAATTATTTTTAATAATTATTTATATTTTTTTTATAATTAAATAAATTTTTTTTATTATAACAATAATAATTTATTATTTTAAAAATTAAATAATATAAAAATTTAATAATTAATAATAATATATAAAAATTAAATTATAATATATAAAATTTTATAAAATTTATAATATTTATTATATTTTTAAATACTTTTAACAAAAATATTAAATTAAACAATATAAAATAAAAAATTTTTTTTTATTAAATTTTTTAATTATTCATTTTATACGTTTAATTTTTTTGCAATTTTCCCTTTTAAAAATTAAGATTTAAATTATAATATTATAATAATATTAAAACCTTTAATAATCATCTTTATTTTATTATTATTAATTATATTTTTTATTATCATATTTATTTTATATATTATTATTTATTTTTATATTAATTAATAAAAATAATAATAATAATAATAAAATTAAAAATTTAAAAAACAAAATTTTAAAATTTTTATTCTATTTTTATATATTATTTTATTTATTATAATTTTAATTTTTCCCATAATAAAAAAAGGAAATAAAAAAACCGTAAATATTATACACTAAAATATTTCCAAATTTTCCTTTTCACTTTGGGGAATTTTTTTATCCCTTTTTAAAATTTTTAAAATTTTTAATATCAATTAATATTAATTTTATTAAATTAAATATAATATATCAATATATAATATTATAATATAATAATTTTATAATTTAATTTTTTAAAAAATTCCCTTTATTTCATTTTATCTTTTATTGTTAGGTTAAATAATTATTTTATAATACAAATAACAAAATAAAATAAAAAAAAAAAACCCAATTTGATTTCTAAAATATTTTACTTTTTTATTGTTTTTATTTAATATTTTTTAAAACCTTTTTTAATTATCAACATAATAAATTAATATATTTAAAAAATATAATTTTAATAAATTAATCATCATTTTTTATTATTTATTTATTTTATTATTGAATTTTAATATAATGAATTTTTGGAAAAATATAAATTAAATAATATTTAATAATAATAAAAAATAATAATAAAATAATAATAAAAAATAAAATATAATAATAATATAAAAATTTAATAATTTTAATAATATTTTTAAATTAAAAATTTAAAAATTTTTTTATTTATAATAAATTTAAATTTTTGTAATAATCGAAATAAAATAATTAACCCAAAAATTTTAATAAAAAAACAAAATATTTGTATATTTTTAAAATATTTAATTGGTTTTTATTTGGGAATTTTTTAATAATTTAATATAAAAATAAAAAAATTTAAATATATAATAAAAATATTTTAAATAATATATATTATCAAATTATCTTATTTCATTTCATCATTCTTTAATTATTTTAATTTTTTTTTTATTTATAATTTGAAATTTGGATTTATACTATTTTTGAATACCAAAAAACAAAAAAAAAGAATCATTTATAAAAAGTTTTTTAAATTTTTATTTTATTTTAATTTTTCTTTATTTATTATAAAATAAATATTCTTTATAATTTTATTTTAAATTTATATATCAATAATATATATATAATAATAATATTTTATAATTTAATATCATTATTAAATTAATATTATTAAATTATTATCTATTATTTTTATTCAAATAATAATTTTTAATAATACTAATAAATAATAAATATAATAAAATAAAAAATAATAATAAATTATAATAAAATTATTAATATAAAATAATAAAAATTATTTTTAATAATTTTAAAATTTATAAAATTTTTATTCTACCTTTATAATTATTTATATAATAACAATTTTAAATTTATATTATTTACCTAAAATTAAATAAAAATAAATAAAATTATTTGATTAAAAAATTTTTAAATTTTAAATTTTTTAATTTAATTTAAATATCTTTTATTTATATATAAAAAATTTTATATTTTAAATTTTAATTTCTCTTTTTTCCCCTTTATCATCCTTATATCATAAATCAATATCCATATATTACTTAAGTTTATTCAATTTTCGAATTGATTATATTTTTTAAATTTTAAAGTTATATTTGCAATTCTTTTTTTCCACATATAAGTAATTTTTATACATAAAAATTTTAATAATTATTATCCATTATCTTATTATTATTGTAATTATTATATAATTTTTGTTTTTAATTATTACATATTATTAATATAATAAATATAATAACAAAATAATATAATAAATAATTTAAATAATACTTATTTTATTATTTTATATTTTTTATATTAAAAATAAAATAATTTAAATTTAATTAAATAATTAAATATATAATAATTAAAATAATATAATAATTAATAAAATAATAAAAATAATAAAATAATAAAAATTAATATAATTATAAAATTTTTTAATAATATTAATTTTACAAATTCTTTACATTTTATATCTATTTTATATATATAAATTATAAAAAAATTATTTTTCCAAAATAATTAAATAAAAAATAAAAAATTTAAAAAAAAATTTTATATCAAATTTAAAATTTCTATTTCATTTTATTAATTTTTCTATTTTTAAATTATATTAAACCATTCCTTTATTATATTATAAATTTTAAATATTTATTATTTTTCCTCATAAATTTAATTTTCCCAAATTTTTCGCATTATTGCATTTATTATTTTAAATTTTTTTAAAATTTATTTTGCCAATTTGTTAATTATTTTTTTATATTACTAAAACCCAAAATTATATTAATCCAATAATTTAACATAATAAATTTTATAATAATATTTTTTTTATTATTTATAATTATTTTTATATTAATTTTTTAATAAAAATTTTTTTCAATTATAATACATACAATAAAAATAAAGTAATAACAAAATAAAAATAAAAATTTATAATAATTACTTAATTAAAAATTTATTACTTATTATTATTATTTTTTTTATTACTATAATAATTTTTGGCATAAAAAAAATTTAAAATTATTATAAAATAATAATATAATAATAAAAATATAATATATAAATATAAAATAATAATAATAAAAATAATTTAAATAAAATAAAAATTTTATTAATATTAAATTTTAAAAATTTTTATTCAAATTTATAATTAATTAATATAATAAAATTAATAATATAATAATAAAATAAAATTTAATAATAAAAAAAATTCAAAAAAAATTCTTTGATTCTTTTTAACTATATTTTGAAAAATTTTGGGTTTTTCTTTTAATATTTCCAATAAAATAAAAGCTTTTTGGAAATTCAAACTATATTTCCTAATTTTTCTTTTTATTTTAATTTTTCTTATCCTTTTTATTTATATAAATTCTTTTTTTTCTCATCTTTATTATATTAATTTTTATCAAATTATATTTTATTTTATAATCAATACCACAACAAAAATTTTTGAATAAATAATATTAAAATTGATTTTATATTTTATTTTTAATTTAATTATATTTTTAAATTAAATAAAAATATAATAAAATTTAAATTTTAATATTATACTCAAATATAATAATTTAATAAAATTATAATAATATTAATAATATAATATTAAATAAAATAATTAATATAATAATAATAAATATTTTAATAAAAATTAAATTAAAAATAATTTATTAATAATATAATTTTTTAAATATAATAATTTAAATTTATTTTTTACCAAAATTTTTAAACAAAAAAATAAAAAATTTTTTTAATTCTCAAGCAATTCGCTAATTTTCCCTTTTCACAAGTTTTTCCCTATTTTTTTTTTAACCTTTTCCTTTTCTCTTTTTTTTATTAATTTTTATATTTATTATATTATCATCATTTATTAATCATCATCATTTATTCAATTATATATTAATATTCTTATCATATTATCAATTTTTTTATTTTATTATTTTTGCAATAATTATAAAAAACAATAATAATAAACAATAATAAAAATAAAATTTTAATAAAAATATATAATTTTAAATTTGTATTTATATACAATTATATGTTATAATAATTATTTTTAATTTAATTAAATAAATAATTAATAATAAACAATAATAATACTAATAAAAATAACCAAAAAATTTTATTATATAATACTTATTATTAAATTATTTATTTGATTAAATTAAATATTTTTTAAAAATAAAATAATAATAAATATATAAATTAATAATAAATAAAAAAATAAAAAATAATAATAATAAAAATTTAATAATATAATAATAATAAAAATAAATATTAAAAATTTAATTATTAATAAAAATTTTTTATTTACTTTTCTTATTTTATTATACATTTATTAATTAATAAAACTAAAAAATTAAATCCAACCCAAAGAAATAAAAACCTTTTGGATTTAAAAGGTATTTTCGCTTTTCTTTTTGACTTTTGGGAATGTTTTTTACCCTTTTTTATATTAATGGACAATTTTTTTATCATCAATTTTTTATAAATTTTTTTTTATCACTTTCACTTTATATCATTATCATCATCTTTAAACTAATTTATTGCAATATTATATCATTATGCAATTTTATATTTTATTCCAATTATTGATAAAAGTTTATTTTTTGCAATATACTAATAACCAAACAATTATTAATAAATAAATAATAAAAAATAAAATTTTTAATATTATTTAAATTTATTTAATAATTATTACAAATTATATTTATAATAATATTTTTGAATTATATACCTAAATAAAATAATAATATACAATAAAATATACAATAAAATAATTAATATTATTATATTAACTTATATATTATTTTATTAAGATTAATAAAATTTTAAAAATTTAATAATAATAAATAATATATAATAATAATAATATATAATAATAATAATAAAAAATAATAATAATAATAATATTAATAATATTAATAATATAATAATAATATTTTAATTATTTAAATTTAATAAATTTTAATTTTTATTTATTTATTTTTCAATTCAAAAAAAATATTAATAAATTAAAACAAAATCGAAAAAAATTTTTGATATCTTTAAAAATTTTTTTTTTTCCCCTTTTTTTATTTTGGGAATTTTTTTTACCTTTTTAATTTATAGGGAACAATTTTTTTATCAATTATCTAATTATTTTATTATTTACATTATTAATTTATCTCATTATATCATTTTATCATTATTTGAATATTAATTATTAATTTTTAATAATATTAATTAAAATATAATAATATAATAATAAATATAATAACAAAATAATAATTAATAAAATTAATAAAATTTTTCAATAACTTTTATAATTTTTTATATTAATTTAAATTATTATTTTAATTTAATATTAATTAAATAATATTTAAAAATAATAATAAAATGATAATTTTTAATTTTCCTTTTTTTCAAAAAATAAAATTTTTAATTATAATTAAAATTTTTAAATTATACTTTATTATATTTTTATTTTATTTTTAAATATAATATTTTTAATAATATCAATATTAAATAAATATTAATATAATATATAATTTAATAATTAAAAATAATTAATTAATTATAAATTATAATAATATAATAAAAAAATTTAAAAATAAATTTAAAATCTCTTATTCTTTTTTTTCTAATTTTTTTTTTAAAATTTGGTAATTATTACTTATTATAATTAATTGGAAATACCACAAAAAAATAACGTTTGGAGTATCTCATAACTATATTTCCCTTTTTTCCCTTTTTCTTTTAATTTTTTTTTTTTTTATATAATATGCCAATTTTATTAATAATTCAATATGTTATATTATATTTAAAAAACTATAATCAAAAATATAATAAAAATCAAAATTTAATAATATTATTCAATTTTATAAATTCTTTTATTCCAATTTTATCTTATTATTGAATTATTGTTTATATATTTTTTAATATTATAATACCAAAAATAATAGTAATAACAATAATAAACAATAAACATTTTAAATATTAAATAGCATTATTTTTAAATATTTCTTTTATAATTGTAATTATTTTAAAAATTTTTTTAATTTATAACCTACGAAATAATAATAATATATCATAAAAAAATTTTATAATCATATTAAACCCATAAATTATTATTATATTATCTTATTATTATTATTTATTTTTTTATAAATATTTTTGCAATTATTATAATATTTAAATATTATAATTATAATTATAAAAATAAAATAAAAATTTAATAATAAAATAAAATAAAATAATTTATAATAATATAATTTTAATAATATTCAATTTAAATTTTTTTTATTACTTTTATATATTTTTATGATTAATACAATTCTAATATTATATTTTCCCCTAATAATTCAATAAAAAGAATCAAAAATATTTTTTATCCTTCATATTATTTTGTTTTTTTTTCGATTTGGAATTTTTTTATTTTTTTTTAATATAAGGAAAATTTTATTATAATAATCAATTAATATATTAAAATATTAATCATAATATCATTAAAAATTATTATTCTTAATCATCATTATTTTATTATTAAATTTAATAATTATTTTTTTCAATTAATAAAAAGTAATAGATAATTTTAATAATATTAACCACAAATAATTAAAATAAATATATACAATATTAATTTTTTTTAATAATTATTTTATTTATTTTATATTAAAATTTTGAATTTTAATTATATAATAATTAAAAATATAATAAATAAAATTAATAATATATAATTAAAATATAATTAATAAATATAATTTATTAAAATTAATATAATTTTTATAATATTCAATTACCAAATTTCTCTATTCTATTTTTACATTATTTTATGATTTAATCAATTTTAATTATTTATTATTACCAAATAATTGTTCAAAAAATAAAAAATTTTTAAAAAAAATTAAAAAAATATTTTAATTTTCCCTTTTAATTTGGAATTTTTTTAAAAACCCTTTTTAAATTTAAATTCTTTTTACATCATTTATATGATTATTCATATTATTATTTATATTCCCCAATTATCTAATTAAAATAATAATAATATCTTTATAATTATTATCAAATATTTTCATTAATCTTTTTTTATTTGGTTATTATATTTTTTAATAATTAAATAACAAAAAATTTTTAAATTAATAAATTTATAAAATTTAATAACGTTTTATAAATTTTATTATACATTATCATAATAAGTATCATCTAATTATTAATTTTATTAATTAAATTTTTTTTAATTTTTTTAATAAATATAATATTATTAAATATAATACTAATAACAAATTATAACCCTACAAAATTATTAAAATACATTAATTATATTTTTTTTTAAATAAAATTTTTGGAATTAAAAATTTTAAAAAATTTTTTAATTTATATATAAAAAATAATAATAAAAATATATAAAATAATAATAATAATAATAATAATATAATAATATTTTTTAATACATATTAAATTTATAAATTTCTTTATTCCATTTAAATTATTATTGTTATTTTAATAAATTTGGTAATATTATTATTATAATATTAAATATAAAAAATCAAAAATAATGGAATACTAATAAAAAAATCCTTTAGATTTTTTTTTTATTTTTTATGTATTTTTTACTTTTTTATTTAAAATTTTGGAAAATTTTTTTTAATTTCCCAATCACAAAAATAACTCTTTATTACCCTTAAATTTATCACAATTTTACTTTATTGAATTTTTATCATATTTTAATTTACATTATATTGCTTTTGGGGTTATAATTTTAAATTTTAATAATATAATAAACAAAAAATAATATAATCAATAATAATAAAATATAAATTAAAATTTTATATCCTTATTCTTAATTTTATTATTATTTTATTTTAATAAATATTTTTTTTTTTATATACCAATAAAAAAATAATAATAAAATAAAAAAATATAATATTTTAATTAAACTAATTTTTTATTTTCTTTTTATTTTTTAAAATTTTTTTAATTATTAATTTTTAAAATAATTATAAAAAATTTAAATAAAAAAATATTAAAAAATAAAAATAATATAATTTTATAATTTTAAATAATATAAAATAAAAAATAAAATTTTAATATTATTAATTTTTACAAATTATAATTTATTTATAATATTTTTATATTAAACAAATTAATAATTACATAAAATAAAAAAATCACAAAAATTTTAAAAAAATATTTATTATATCTCATAGTTATATTTTAATTTTTTTTTAATTTTTTAAATATTTAATTTCTTGAATAAAACCCTTTTATATTATAATAAAACCTTTATTTCTTATTTACTTTATTATATTATTTTTTCTTTTAAATAATTATTTTTCCAATCCTAATTTTATATAATTTTATCATATTATTAATTGTTATAATATTAATTTTATTATATATATAATTTTAATAATTTTAAAAAAATCAATTATATAATAACTTAATAAAAAACTTTATTTTTATAATTAATTTTAACATTATTTTAAATTAAAAATTTATACAATAAGATAAAATTATTTTTGAATTTATACCCCTAAAAATATATATGAAATTTATAACTTTAATAATTTTAATTTAAATACCTAATATTATTTTAATATACTTATTATATATTTAAATAATAATATTTTTTAAAATTTATAATATTAAATAATATATATAATAATAATAATTTAAAATAATAAAAAATAATAATTAATTAAATAATAATAAAATATAAATAATAATAATATTTTAAAAATTTATAAAAAAAAATTCTATAATATTTTAAAAATATTATTGTTATGATTAAAATTCTTATTTATCTTTTAAAATTTATTTTAATAATAAAAAATAAAAAAATCTATTATATTAAAAAAAAATTTCTTTTTTTTATTTTATTTTTTTTCTTTTTTATTATTAAAATTTTTATACATATTTTTGTTTAACAATTTTTTATCATCATTTTATCATATATCATATTATATTAATTATAATCATTTTTCAATTTTTATCATTTATTGCAATTGTTAATTTTTTCATTGGATCATATTATTGTTTAGAAAAATATTATTAAAAAACCAAAAAATTAAATAACAAAAAATTTAAAAAAAAAACATTATAATTTTTATTAACATATTTAATTTTCGTTTATTATTATTTTGAATAATTTTTTTAATTATTCATAATAAATTAATAATAAAAATTTAAATAATATAATATAATACTTTTATACCATTTATTTTTAAATTTAATTTTTATTATTTTTTATTAATATTTTTGCAATATATAAAAATTTTAATAATTAAAATAATAATATAATATAATAATATAATAATAATAAAATAATAATAATAATAATAATAATAATAAAATTTAATAATAATTTTATTATTAATTTTAATCTTATTTTATTTCCTTTTTAATATTATTTATTGAATTTAAAACATTATAATATTATTCCAAAAATTCCAAAACCAAAAACAAAAAACCTTTTTTGGAAAATTTTTTTATTGTTTTTTCGTTTTTATTTTTGTTTTTTAACTTTTATTTATTTTATACAATCTTTTTATATCATATTATCATTAAAATATATATCTTATATATTATTCATTTATCATCATTATCATTTTATCATTTATTATTTTATATTATAAATTTTTTTAATATTTTTCCCAATAATTTAAATAAAAAATGAAATAATTTTAATATACCAAAATAATAATTTTAATAATAACTAAAAACGATTTTAATTATTTTAATTATTTAATTAAAATTTTAAATTATTATATATTATATTTTTATTATTATACTAAAATTAATAATATTATAATATAATAATAAAATACAATATTAATAATATAGATTATATTAAATTTTTAAATTTTTATTATTATTGTTTAAATAAAAATTTTTTGAATGATACTAAAAATTAAATAAATAATAATTAAATTAATAATAAAAATAAAAATAATAAAAATTTAAATTATTATAATAATAATTTTTAAAATATTAATAATTTTAATTAATAATTTTAAATATTTTTAAATTAAAAAACCTATTTTATTTTATAACTTATTTTATAAATAAATTTGGAAAATTTACATTATTACTATTAATTCTAAAAAATGGAAAAAACCTTTATTTTCAATTATAGATATTGTAGATTTTTTTATTTAAATTTTTTTAATCTTTTATTTTATATTAAAATTTTTATTAATCTTTATTTGATTATAATCTATTATTTTTAATCATCATCAAAATTTATTATACTAATATCCATTCTCCATTATTAAATTTTTTAATGTATCATTTATGTAATTTGAATATTAGTTTTTAATATTAATACCAACAATAAAATTTTAAAAATAATAACAATAAATTTTATAATATTTATTTATCTTTATAATTATAGTTATTATTATTATGTTATAATAATATTTTTCATTATATACATCAAAATTAATAAAAATAATGATAATCAATAATTAAATTAAAATATATAATATAGAAATTATAATATAATAAAAATAAAAATTAATATTTAAATAAAATAATAATTTTTTAAAATTTTATATAATTAAGTATAAAATAATAATATACTAATATAATAATATATAAAAATTATTTTTATTAATACATTAAATAATAATTTATAAAAAATAATAATTTTTAATAATATTAAATTTAAAATTTTTTAAATTTCCTTTAATATTATAATTTTAAATTTTAATAATTTAATATTAATAATTTATATATAATAATAAATAAAAAAAAAAATCATTTGAAAATATAATAAGGTAATTTTTAATTTTCCTTTTCTTTTTGTTTTTTACCTTTTTTATATAAAATGAAAATTCTTTTCTTTTATCTTATCATATTTTATATTTCATTTAAATTCCCTAATTATTTTATCATCATCATTATCATATATATTTTTTTTGTTTCATATTATTAATATTTTTATATTATTTCATATCTAATCCCAAAACCAAAAATAATTTAAAAAATATTTATAATAATATATATTATTTTATATATTATTAATTAAATATACACATAATTATTATAAAATTTTTTTGAAATTTATTAAAATAAATATATTATATTAAAATATAATACAATAAAAAAAAAAAATTATAAAACTACTTTAAAATTAATTATATTATATTTATATTTATTTTTATAAGATTAAATAATTTTTTAAATAATATTAATATTTAATTATATAATAAAATAAAATATATAAAATAAAATAAATATAAATAATAATAATAATAATAATAAATATATAATAATAATAATTTTAATAATTATAATTAATAAATTTTTATTAAATTTTATATAATTTTTAATATTAAAAAAAATTTTTAAATTTTAAATTTATACCATAAAAATTTAAATTAACAAAACAAAAAATTTTTATTCCAAAATACATTTTGATTTTCATTTTTTACTCTTTAATTTTTTTTCCTTTTAAATTTTATGGAAAAATTCCTTTTTATTATCAAAAATCTATTATTATCGTCTATTTTATCATTTATATTTTCTATCCTTATCAATATTAATCACTTTTAATTTTATCATATTTTTCAATTATTATTTTATGTATTTTTTAATATAATTAATAACCAAAAAATAATTGAATAAATATAATAAAATAATAAATTTATATTAAATTTTTTAATTATTATTTTTTATTAATTATTATTTAAAAATTTTTTCAATAATACTTTAAAATTATAATATAAAAATAAAATATATTTATATTAATATTTTATTTAAATATAAAAAAATTAATAAAAATAATAAAAAAATAAATTTTAATAAATTAAAATTTAAAAATTTTACCACTTTATATATTTTTAATATTAATAAATTCTTGTTAAAATTTTTATTCACTTAATAATTGGAAATTAAAAAAATGGGAAAAAATCATTTATAATAACAAAATCAATTTAAACGTTTTGATTTTGGAATTTTTTTTTCCTTTTTTATTTTGACAATCTTTTTATTATCTTTTTTATATTCATATCCCAATCATCTTAATCATCTTATCATTAAACATTATTATCATTTTTCCAATAATATCATATTTGCAATTGTATCATTTTTTAATTTTGGAGTTTTATATTTTTTTAATAATTATACAAAATAATAATTATCAATAATAAAATAAACATAATAATATTTTTTAATTATTTTTAAATATACTTTTTAAAAATTTTTTATCATTTTTTAATTTTTTTAAAATTAATAATTTTTATAATAATTTTTTTTAATTAAAAAATAAAAAAAAATAAAAAAAAAAAATAATAAAAAAAAAAAATATAAAATAAAATTTTAATAATTTTAAAATTAAAATTTTTTTTTTTTTTTTTAAAATTTTTGGGGGGGGGGGGGGAAAAAAAATAAAAAAAATTTTTTTTATTTAATTCCCAAAATTTATTTTAATTTTTTTTTTTAAAAATTTTTTAATTTTTTAAAAAAAAGAAAACAAAATTTTTTTTCTTTATAAATTTTTAATTTTAATTTTTTATTTTTTTAAAATTTTTTATTTTTTAATATTTTTTATAAAAAAACCCAATTTTATTTTTTTAAAAAAAAATTAAAAAAATTTTTTAATAAAATATAAATATTATATTTAATTAATTTAAAATTTTTTTAAAAAAAATTTTTTAATAATTAAAATTTAAAAAATTTTTTTTAAATAATTAATAATAAATAATTTAATAAAAATAAAAAATTAAAAAATTTAAATAAAAAATTTTTAAAAAATTTTTTATATTTTTTTTAATAAAATTTTTTTTTCATTTTTTTTTTTTTTTAAATTTTTAAAAATTTGGAAAACCCTTTTTTATTAACTTTTTTTCCAAATGTTTTTTTATTTTTTTTTCCCAAAATTTTTTAAAATTTTTTTCCCCTTTTTCCTTTTTTTTTTTCCTTTTTTTTAAATTAAATTTTTTATTTTCCATTAAATTTACAAATTTTATATATATATTTTTCATATATTTTTTTATATTTTTTATTATTTTGGGGGAAATTTTAAAAATTTATTTTTATAAATTAAAAAATTTAAAAAAAAACAAAATAATAATAAAAAATTTTAAAAAATTTTTTTTAATTTTTTTATTTTATCTTATTAAATTTATTTTTATTTTAATTATTTTTTTTAAAAAAAAAATTAAAATAATATAAAATAAAAAAATAATAAATATTAACAAAAAATAAAAAAAAAAATTTTATAAAAAATTTAAAAAATAATAATTTTTTTTTATTTTAAAATTAAAAAATATTTTTTTAAAATATATTTTAAAATAAAAATAAAAAAAATTTAAATAAAATTTAATAAATTTTTTAAATTTTAAAAAATTTTTTAAAAAATCATTTTTTTATTAAAAAATTTTAATTTTTTTTTTTAAAATTTTTTTTTTAAAAATAAAACTTTTTTTAATTTTAAAGGTTATTCTTTTTTCCCTTTCAACTTTAATTTTTTAATTTTTATATATTTAAAATTTTCTTTTATTTTTTATTTTATATTTTATTTTTTTAACATATATTTTAAATAAAAATCCCAAAAAAAAAATTTTTTTAAAAAAAATTTTAAAATTTTTAATTTTATTAATTTTTATTTTAAATTTTTTTTTAAAATATATACCAAAAAAATAATTTTAAAAATTTTTCCAATAATCCGAAAAATAATAAATATACATTAATTTTTTTTAAAAAATTTTTTTAATTATTTTTTTAAAAAATTTTTTAATTTTTTTAATATAAAAAATTTAATAAAATTTTTAAAATAAAATATAAAAAAAAATTAAAATAAAAAAATTAAAAAAAAAAAATTAATTTTAAAAAAATAATTTAAAATTTAATAATTTTAAAATTATTTTAAAATTTTAAATATAAAATTTTTTTAAAAAATTTAATATTATTTATTTTAAAAAATTTTTAAAAAATTAATTTTAAATTTCTTTAAATAAATTTTTAAAAATTTTCTTTTTGGGGAAATTTTTTTAAACCCTTTTTTTTTTTAAAAAAAATTTTAAATTTTTTTTTGGTTTTAATTTTTAATTTTTTAACCCCCTTTTTTCACTTTTTAATTTTCTTATTTTTTAATTTTATAAAAAATTTCTTATTTTTCATTATTGTTTTAAATTTTATTTTTCAATTTTATATAACATTTTTTTATAATTTTTTTTAAAATAAAATTTTTTTTTAATTTTTAAACAATAAAATTTTTTAATTATTTTTTAAAAAATTTAAAAATTTATTTTTAAATACAATTTTATATAAAAAAAAATTTTTTTAAAAAATTATTTTAAACAAAAATTATTTAAATACAAATTTATTTTTATAAATTTTAAAATTAAATTTTTTTTAAAAATAATAATTTTAAATAAAAAAATTTTTAAATAATAAAAATAAAATTTAAAATAAAAAATAAAAAAAAAAAAAATAAAAATAAAAAAATATAAAAAAATAATAATAATAATATTTTTAATAAATTAAAATTTATAAAATTTCTTTTTTTTTCCTTTTACTATTTTTTTAAATTTTAATAAATTCAAAATTTTAAAAATTTTCCCTTTTTTTAAAATCCCAAAAAATGAAAAAAAATCATTTTAAAAAAATTTTTCCCAAATTTTCCTTTTTTTAAAAGGGGAAATGCTTTTTTTTAATTTTAAAGGCCTTTCCTTTTTTTTTCTTTTCGATTTTAATTTTTTTAAAAATTTTTTTTATATTTTTCACATTCTCTTATTTTATATATTTTATTTTATTATTTTTTTTATTATTATTTTAAATTATAAATATATTTTTAAATAATTAATTTAAAAAAATTTAAAATATAAAAATTAAACTAATTTTTTTATTTTAATTTTTATTTTTTTTTATTCAAAAATAAAATTTTTAAAATAATTTAATAATTAAATATTAAAAAATAAAAATAATAATAAAAAAAATAATTAAAAATAAAATAAAAATTAATATATAAAAATTTAAATAAAAATAATAAAATTTTTTTTTTAAATTTAAAATTTATTTTAATTTTAAAAATTTTTTTAAAAATTTTTTAAATTTTAAAATTTTTTTCCTTTTTAAAAAAAGGGGGGAAAAAAAAAAGGTATTTTTATCCCAAAAAAAATTTTTTCCCAACCGTTTTTTTTTTGGGGAAGTTTTTCTAATTTTTTTTTAAAATTTTGGCCCCTTTTCGTTTTTTTTTTTCCCTATCCTTTTATTTTTTTTTCCACTTTTCTTTATCCCATCATCTTTCAATTATAAATTTTTTATTTTAATTTTTAATTTTTTTTTATTTTCTTTTTTTTTTTAATATAATAAAAAAAATTTTAAAAATAAAAAATAAAATAAAAAATTAAATTTTTAAATATTTAACAAATTTTAAAAATTTAAAATTTTTTTAAATTAATTAAAAAAAAATTATAAATAATTTTTTAAAAAAAAAAATTAAAAATATTAAATAATAAAAAAAAAAAAATTATAATAATAAAAAAAAAAATAATAATAAAAATAATAAAAATAATTTTAAATATTAAATTTAAAAAATTTTTTTATTTACTTTTATATATTTTTTTAATTAATAAATTCTTTTATTTCATTTTACCTTTTTTAAAAAAAAAAATCGAAAAAATCATTTTTATCCAAAAAAAATTTTTTTTTTTATTTAATTTTTTTTTTTTTTTTTTCCTTTGTTTTTTTCTTACTTTTATATTTTTTAAATCTTTATCATCATTATATATTATCATCATATTATCTTTATTAATTATCATCATTATTCAATTTTTCATTATTTTTAAATTTTTGGGATTATATATTTTTTTTTTTTAAAATAAAAAACAAAAAAAAAAAATTTATTAAAAAAATTAAAAAAAAATTAAATTTTATAAAATTTTTTAAAATTATACGTTTTAAAATTTATTATTTAAAATAATTATTTTTAATTATACTAAGTAAAAAAATTTTTTAAAAATTAATTTTAAAATAAAATAAAAAAAATAATTTTTAATATAAAAATTTTATTTTATTTTTTTAAATTATTTAATTTTTAAAATAAAATTTTTAAAAATATAATAATTGTATTTTAATTAAAAAAAAATAAAAAAATTTAAAATAATAATTTTAAATAATTAATAATAATAATAAATAAAATTTTAATTTTTAAAATTTTTAATTTTTTATTTTTTTTATATAATTTTTTATTTTAATAAATTCTTTTATTTCATTTTCCCCAATTTTGGGAAAATCAAAAATGGAAAAAAAATTTTTTTAATTTTAAAAAAACCTTTTTTTCCAGATTTGTTTTTTTTGGGGGAATGTTTTTCTGAATACCTTTTTATATTATATATGGAACCAATTCCTGTTATTATCATCATCATTATCATGATTATCAATCATTATTAATTCGTTATCATCATCATTATCATCATTATCATCATTATCATCCATCATATCATCATTATTGCAATATTATCATCATTATTGGCCAATTTTTTATCATTATTATTGCAATTTTTGTAGTTTTATAGTATATATTTTTGCAATAATACTAACTATACCACACAATATAATAGTAATAACCAATAAAAATAACAATATAACGATTTATAATAATTATTTTACATCATTACCTTAATTAGTATCGTTTTACTGTAATATTACTGTTTATAATAATATTTTTTGCAATTATACTACCAGTACAAATAAATAATAATGAAATAATCAACAAATAATAATACTAATACAATATCACGAACCACTACATTATTTTATTATACTTTATACACTTATTATTATTATTGTTTATTATTACAGATATATAGATTTTTTGCAATGATACTAATAATTAAGATAATATAATAATAATAAATAATAATATAATATACTATAATAATAATAATAATATAATAATACTAATAATAATAATCTTAATAAATTCAAATTTATCAAATTCTCTTTATTCTCACTTTTTTATCATCATTATTGTTTATTATTATTACAATTCTGGTGCTTATTTATCATTATTACCCTAATATTGCCGAAATTACCAAAGAATAGAAAAACGTCATTTTTGTAGAATACTCTCAAAAGTCTATATTTGCTAGATTTGCGCTTTTTCGACTTTTTGGAATGTTTTTCTATACTTTTTTTATATATATATGGACACAATTCCTGTTATTATCATCATATTATCATTATTAATCATCATTATTATCGCTATCATCATCATTACCATCATTTTCATCATCATTATCATCATTATTGCAATTATTATATCATTATTGCAATTGTTATCTTCCTATTGCAATTATTGGAGTTAATAGTCAGATTATTTTTGCAATAATACTAATAACCACAACAATAATAATAGTAATAACGTACTAATAACAATAATAACGTTTTTATAATAATTACTTTATTCATTATCTTATTAGTATCGCTATTACTGTATTATACTGTTTAAATAATTATTTTTGCAATTAATAATACAGTACAAATAATAATATGATAATACTAACAATAATAATACTAATAACAATATTATAGACCACTAGCATTAATTATTATTATACTTATACTTATTGTTATTATTGTTATTATATACATTATAATAGATTTTTTTTGGCAATGATACTAATAATGTAAGATATAGTAATAATAATAATAATATAATATAATAATAATAATAATAATAAATAATAATAATAATAATAATAATTTTCAATAATATTTCAAATGTTATCAAACTTCTCTTTATTCCTCACTTTTATCATCATTAGTGTTATGATTAATACAATTCTGGTAATTATTCCATTAATGACCCAACATTCCTGTTATTATCATCAATCATTATCATGATTATCATCATTCTAATCGTTATTATCATCATTATCATCATTATCCATCCATCATTATCATCATAATTGCAATTATATCATCATATTGCAATGTTATCATTATATTGCAATTTATTTGAGTCATAGTATATATTTTTGCAATAATACTAATAACCCCAACAATAATAATAGTAATAACAATAATTAATAGCATAATAACGTTCTTTATAATAATTATTTATATCATTCTCTTATTCGTATCGTTATTACTGTAATTATTTACTTGTTATAATATTATTTTTGCCAATTAAATACTACCAGTGCAAATAATAATCATGATAATAATACAATACTAATACTAATACAATATTATAACCACTAGCATTTATTATTATTATACTTATACTTATTATTATTATTGTTATTATTAACAGATATAATAAGATTTTTTGGCATGATACTATAATTAAGATAATAATAATAATAAAATAATAATAATATAATAATAATTAATAATAATTTTATTTTAAATAATCTTCAAATGTTTCAAATTCTCTTTATCTCACTTTTGATCATCATTATTGTTATGATTAATACAATTCTGGTATTATTATTCTTATTACCCTAATATATTTTGCGAAATCACCAGAGAAATCGAAAAACCGTCATTTTGGAGTATACTCTCGCAAAAGGCTATATTTCCTAGATTTTTGCCGCTTTTTCGACTTTTTGGGAATGTTTTTCTTATACCTTTTTTATATTATATATGGACACAATTCCTGTTATTATCATCATCAGTAATCATGATTATCATCATTATTTCGTTTCATCATTCATTATCATCATTATCATCATTATCATCATCTTATCATCATTATCATATTATCATCATCATTTCATCATTATTTGCAATTATTATCATCATTATTGCAATTGTTATCATTATTATTGCAATTAATTGGAGTTATAGTATATATTTTTGGGGAAAAATAAACCTAATAACCACAACAATAATAAGAGTAATACAATATAATAACATAATAACGATTTTATAATAATTATTTATATCATTATCTTAATTAGTATCGTTATTACTGTAATTATTACTGTTATAATAAATTATTTTTTGCAATTATACTACCAAAGTTACAATAATGAATGATAATAAAGAACAATAATAATACTAATAAACAATATTCATAACCACTAGGATTATTATTAGTATACTTATACTTATTCTTATTATTGTTATTTATTACAATATAATAGATTTTTTGGCCATGAATACTATATTACGATATAGTAATAATAATAATAATAATAATAAAAAAAAAAATTAAAAAAATTATAATAATAATAATTATAATAATAATAATAATATTAATAATAATAATTTTAATAATATTCAATGTATACAATTTCTCTTGTATTCTCACTTTTGATCATCATTATTGTTATGATTCTACAATTTCTGGTATTATTTCATTATTACCTATAATTGCCGAAATCACCAAAGAATAAAAAAAAAACGTCCCATTTTGGAGTATACTCTCCAAAGGCTATTATTTCGCTAGATTTGTGCCGCTTTTTTCCGACTTTGGAATGTTTTTCTTATACCGTTTTTTATATGATATCTGTACACAATTCCTGTTATTTAAATCATTATCATTATCATGATATCTCATTATTATCGCTATCATCATATTATCATCATTATAAACATTAAGCATCATCTTATCATCATTATTGCAATTATTATCATCATTATTGCAATTGTTTAATCATTATTAATTGCAATTATTGGAGTTATAGTATATATTTTTTTTGCAATAATTAACTTAATAACCACAACAATTAATATAGTTAATAACAATAGTAATAACAATTATACGATTTTATAATAATTATTTATATCATTCTCTTAATTATATCGTTTCTTACTGTATTATTACTGTTATAATAATTATTGTTTGCAATTATACTACATTATCAAATAATAAATGATTTAATAACAATATATACTAATAACAATATTTAACCACTAGCATTATTATTCTTATACTTATACTTATTATTATTAATTGTTATTAATTACAGATATCATAATTTTTTGGCAATGGATACTAATACTTAAGAAATATGTAAATAATAATATAATATAATAATAATAATAATAAAGTTAATAAAAAAAAATAATAATCATAATATAATAATGATAATAATAATACTAATTTTTAATAATATTCAAATGTTATCAAAATTCCTTTATTCTCACTATCATCATCATTATTGTTATGATTACTACAATTTCTGGTATTATTATCATTATTACCCTAATAATTGCCGAAATCACCAAGAAATCGAAAAAACGTCCATTTTGTCTTAACTCTCAAAAGCTATATGTTCGCTAGATTTGCCGCTTTTTCGACTTTTGGGAATGTTTTTCTTATCCCTTTTTATATTATATATGGACACAATTCCTGTTATTA
Organism: Penaeus monodon; assembly: GCF_015228065.2. Taxonomy (NCBI): domain Eukaryota; kingdom Metazoa; phylum Arthropoda; class Malacostraca; order Decapoda; family Penaeidae; genus Penaeus; species Penaeus monodon. Next base: position 24,609 of record NW_023660574.1, on the reverse strand, counting down.
TATCATCATCTTATCATGATTATCATCATTATTATCGTTATCATCTCATTATCAGCAATTATCTCATTATCATCATTATCATCATCATTATCATCATTATTGCAATTATTATCATCATTATTTGCAATTGTTTATCAATTATTATTGCAATTATTGGAGTTATAGTATATATTTTTGCAATCATACTAATAACCACAACAATAATAAAAATAGTAATACAAATAATAATAACACACTAATAACGATTTTTAATATAATTATTTATATCATATCTTTAATAGTATCGTTATTACTGTAATTATTACTGTTAAACAGTATTTTTTGCAATTATACTACCATAACAAATAATAAATATGAAATAATAACATAATATATACCACTAGCATTATTATTATTATACTTATACTTATTATTATTATTGTTTTATTCAAGATATACTAGATTTTTTGGCACTGATACTAATAATTAAGATATAGTAATAATAATAATTTAATAATAATAATAATAATAAATAATAATATAATAATAATAATCATAATAATAATAATGACTAATATTTAATAATATTCAAATGTTAATCAAAATTCTCTTTATTCTCACTTTTAATCCTCATTATTGTTATGATTAATACATTCCTCGTCTTAATTATTATCATTATTACCCTAATAATTGCCGAATCACCAAAAGAAATCGAAAAAAAACGTCATTTTGGAGTATAACTCCTCAAAAGCTATATTTCAGCTAGTTTTGCCGCTTTTCGACTTTTGTGAAATGTTTTTCTTATACCTTTTTATATTAATATGACACAATTCCTGTTATTATCATCAATCATTATCATGATTTATCATCATTATTATCGTTATCATCATCATTATAATCATTATCATCATTATCATCTCCATTAGCCATCATTATTGCAATTAATTATCATCATTTATTTGCAATTGTTATCATATTATTGCAATTGTGGATTATAGTAATTTTTGCAATAATAAACTAATAACCACAACATAGATAATAGTAATAACCATATACGATTTTATAAATAATTTTTTTTATCATTATCTTAATTAGTATCGTTATTACTTGGTAATTATTATTGTTATAATAATTTATTTTTGCATTATACTACCAGTACAAATAATAATAATGATAATATAACATAATATGACTATAACAATATTTAACCACTAGCAATTATTATCATTATCTTATAACTTATTATTATTATGTTATTATTACAGATAGAATAGATTTTTTGGGCAATTGATACTATATTTAGAATCAATAGTAATCATACTAATATACTATAATAATAATAATAATAATATAATAATAATATAATATAATAATAATAATACATAATAATAATAATAATTTTTAATAATATTCAAAATGTTATCAAATTCTCTTAATTCTCACTTTTATCATCATTATTGTTTATGATTAATACAATTCTGGTAATTATTATCATTATTACCGCTAATAATTGCCGAAATCACCAAACGAAATCGAAAAACGTCATTTTGGAGTATCTTCTGAAAAGGTATATTTCGCTAGATTTTGCCGCTTTTTCGACTTTTGTGGATGTTTTTCTTATACCTTTTTTTATATTAATAATATATGGACACAATCCTGTTTTATTATCATCAATCATTATCATTATTATCATCATTATTATCGTTATCATCATCATTATCATCATTTATCATCATTAATCATCCTCATTATCATCATTATTTCAATTATTTATCATCATTATTCAATTGTTATCATTAATTTATTGCAATTATTGGACGTATAGTATATATTTTTGCATAATACTAATAACCACAAAAATAATATACTAATGCAACATAATAATAACAATTAAACGATTTTTTATAATAATTATTTATATCATTATCTTAATTAGTATCGTTATACTGTAATTATTACTGTTATAATAATTATTTTTTGCAATTACGACTACCAGTACGATAATACTAATGATAATATAACAATAATAATCTAATACAATATTATAACCAGCTAGCATTATTATATTAGACTTATACTTAATTATTAATTTTTGGTTATTATTCCGGATAGAATAGATTTTTTTTTTGGCATTATACTAATAATTAAGGATAATAAGTAATAATAATAATATAATGATAAGATAATAATAATATAATAGAATAATATAATATAATATACTAATCATAATAATTTAATAATATTCAAATGTTATCAAAATCTCTTTATTCTCACTTTTCTCATCATTATTGTTTATGATTAAAACAATTCTGGTAAGTATTATCATTATTACCCTAATAATTGCCGAAATCACCAAAGAAAATCGACAAAACGCTTTTGGAGTATACTCTCAAAAGGCTATATTTCGCATGATTTTGCCGCTTTTTTTCGACTTTTGGATGTTTTTCTTATACCTTTTTTATATATATATGGACCAATTTCCTTGTTATTATCATCATCATTATCATGATTATCCTCATTATTATCGTTATTACTGTAATTATTACTGTTTAAAATTATTTTTGCAATTATACTACCAGTAACAAATAATAATAATTGAAATAATAACAATATAATACTAATAACAATATTATAACCCACTAGCATTATTATTAATTTATACTTATACTTATTATTATTAATTGTTTTTATTACGGATATAATAATTTTTTTGGCAATTATACTAATATTAAGATAATAGTAATAATAATAATAATAATATGATATAATAATAATAATAAGTAATAAAGATAATAATAATAATATAATAATAATTTTAAATAATATTTCAAATGTTCTCAAAATTCCTCGTTTATTCTCACTTTTAATCATCATTATTTGTTATATTAAAACAATTCTGGTAATTATTACATATTACCCTAATAATTGCCGAATCCAAAAGAACTCCGCAAAAAACGTCCATTTGGATATACGCTCAAAAGGCTATATTTCGCTAGATTGCCCGATTTTTCGACTTTTGGAATGTTTTTCTTAATACCTTTTATATATTATATAGGGACACATTCCTGTTATTAATCATCATCATTATCATGATTATCATCATTATTAGTCGTTATCATCATCATTATCATTATTTTATAATCATTATCATTATCATTATCATCATTATTGCAATTGTTTTCATCATTATTGCAATTAATATGAGTTATAGTATATATTTTTGCAATATACTAATAACCAAACAATAGAATAGTAATGAACAATAAAATAACAAGTAATAACGATTTTATAATAATTATTTAGTATCATTATTTAATTAGTATCGTTATTACTGTAATATTACTGTTATAATAAGTATTTTTGCAATTAGTGCTACCAGTACAAATAAGTAATAATGATAATAATAACAATAATAATACTAATAACAACTATTATAACACTAGCATATTATTATTATACTTATCGTTATTATTATTATTGTTATTATTTACAGATTAATAGATTTTTGGCAACGATACTATATTAAGATAATAGTAATAAAAATAAAATAATATAATAATATAATAATATTAAATAATAATAATAATCATAATAATAAATAATAATAAGAATAATAATAATAATAATAATTTTAAAATAATAGTCAAATGTTATGAAATTCTCTTTATTCTCACTTTTATTATCATCATTATTGTTATGATTAATGCAATTCTGGTATTAATTAATCATATATTCCCTAATAATTGCCGAAATCACCAAGAAATCGAAAAAACGTCATTTTGGAGTATACTCTCAAGGCTATATTTCGCTAATTTTGCCGCTGTTTTTCGACTTTTGGGAATTTTTTTTCTTATAACCTTTTTTATATTATATAATGGACAAAAAATTCCTGTTATTATCATCATCATTATCAGGATTATCATCATTATTATCGTTATCATCATCATTATCATCATATATCACCATTATCATCATCAGTTCATATTATTGCAATTATTATCATCAATTATTGCAATTGTTATCATTTATTATTGCAATTATTGGGAGTTAGAGTATATTATTTTTGCAATAAACTAATAACCAAAACATAATAATAGTAACAATAATAATAACAATCATAACGATTTTATAATAATTATTTATATCATTATCTTAATTAAGTATCGGTTATTACTGAATTATGGTACTGTTAAATAATTATTTTTGCAATTATACTACCAGTAACAAATAATATATGATAATAATAAAATAATATACTATAAACATATTATAAACCATAGCATTAATCATTATTATACCTATACTTATTATTAGTATTGTTATTATACAGATATAATAGATTTTTTGGCAATGATACTAATATTAAGATAATAGTAATAATAATAATAATAATATAATAATAATATAATAATAATATAATAATAATAATAATAAAATAATAAGAATAATGATTTTAATAATATTCACATGTTTATCAAAATTTCTCTTTATTCTCACTTTTATCATCCTATTTGTTATGATTAATACAATTTTGGTAATTATTATCATGATTACCCTAATAATTGCAGAAATCACCAAAGAAATCGAAAAAACGTCCATTTTGGAGTATACTCTCAAAAGGCTATATTTCGCTAGATTTTGCCGCTTTTTCGACTTTTGGGAATTCTTTTCTTAGTCTTTTTTATATACTATATGGACACAATTCTGTTATTATCATCATCATTATCATGATTATCATTATTGTTATCGTTTGCATCCATCATTATCATCATTATCAATCATTATCTCATCATTATCATCATTATTGCAATTATGTTAATCATTATTGCAATTTGTTATCATTATTATTGCAATTATTGGAGTTTATAGTATATTTTTGCAATAATACAATACCACAACAATAATAATATTAATAACAATAATATCACAATAATAACGAATTTTATAATATTATTTATTATTCATTATCTTAATTATTATCGTTATTACGTATTATTAATCTGTTATAATAAATATTTTTGCAATTATACTACCATTTTAAAAATAATAATAATGATAATAATAACAATAATAATACTAAAAACTATTATAACCACTAGCATTATTATTTATTATACTTATACTTATTATATTATTGTTAATATTACAGATATAATAGATTTTTTTGTCAATGATCCTAATAATTAGAAATAATAGTCAATAATGTACTAATATAAGAATAATAATCATAATAATAGTAATAATAATAATAATAATAATAATAATACTAATCAATAATAAATAATAATAATAGTAATAATAATAATAATAATATAATAATAATAATTTTTAATAATATTCAAATGTTATCAAAATTCTCTTTATTCTCACTTCATCATCATATTGTTATGATTAATACATTCGGTAATTATTATCATTATTACGCCCCCTAATAATTGCCGAAATCAACCAAAGAAATCGAAAAAACGTCATTTTGAGTATACTCTCAAAAGGCTATATTTCGCTAGATTTTGCCGCTTTTCGACTTTTGGGAACAATTTTGTTTTTTCTTATACCTTTTTGTATTTTTATATGGACACAATTCCGGTTATTATCATCATCATTATCATGATTATCATCATTATTATCGTTATCTGATCATTATCATCATTATCATCATTATCTCATCATATCATCATTATTGCCATTAATTTATTACATTATTGCAATTGTTATCATTATTATTGCAATTATTTTGGAAGATATAGTATATATTTTTGCAAATAATACTAATAACCCAACCACTATAATAGTATATACAATAATAATAACAATAATAACGATTTTTATGATAAGTATCTATATCATTACTTAATTAGTAATCGTTATTACTGTAATTATTACTGTTTTAATTTTAGTTATAATATTATTTTTGCAATTATCCTACAGTACAAATAATAATAATGAATATAATAACAAAATAATTGTACTAATACAATATTATAACCACTAAGCATTATTAGTTATTATACTTGTACTTATTATTATTATTGTTATTATTACAGATATACATAGATTTTTTTTGGGCAATGATACTAATAATTAAGATAATAGTAATAATAGTAATAATAGTAATAATAATAATAAAGAATAAATAATAATAATATAATATATAATAATAATTCAATACTATTCAAATGTTATCAAAATTCCTCTTTATTCTCCTTTTTATCATCATTATTGTTATGATTAATACAATTCTGGTAAGTATTTATCATTATTACCCTAACAATGCCGAAATCACCAAAGAAATCGAAAAAACGGTCATTTTGGAGTAATACCTGAAAAGGCTATATTTCGCTAGATTTTGCGCTTTTTTCGACGTTGTGATGTTTTTCTTATACCTTTGTTTATATTATATATGGATTCACAATTCCTGGCCATTATCATCATCTTATCATGATAATCACATTATTATCGTTATCATCATCATTATCATCTTATCATCAATCATTATCATTATTAATTGCCAATTATTATCCTCATTATTGCAAATTGTTTCATTTATTATTGCAATTAATTGGAGTTATAGTAATATATTTTTGCAATAATATACTACCACAACAATAATAATAGTATAACAATAATAATAACAATAATAACGATTTTATAATAATTATTTATATCTTATCTAATTAGTATCGTTTATTATGTAATTTATTACTGTATAATAATTAATTTTTGCATTATACGACCAGTACACATAATGATATGATAATAATAACAATAATAATACCAATAACAATATTATAACCACTAGCATTATTATTGTTATACTTATACTTATTATTTTTTGTTATTATTACAGATATAATATATTTTTGGGAATGTCTAATAATTAAGTAATGTAAGAATAAATTAAACAATAATAATAATAATAATAATATAATAATAATAAAATAATAATAATAATATAATAATAATAATAATAATAATAATAATAAATAATAATAATAAAAATAAATTTTTAATAATATTCAAATGTTATCAAATTCTCTTTTATTCGCACTTTTACATCGTTATTGTTATTATTAATAGAAAAAGAAAAAAAAAAAACAATTGTGGAATTATTATCATTATTACCCTAATATTGCGAAATCACCAAAGTCAATCAAAAAACGTCCATTTTGGGAGTATACTCTCAAAAGGCTATATTTCGCTAGAGTTTGACGCTTTTTCGACTTTGGGAATGTTTTTTCTTATACCTTTTTTATATTAATATGGACCACAATTCTTGTTATTATCACATCATTATCATATTATCCATCATTATTATCGTTTATCATCCATCATTATCATCATTATCCATCATTATCAAGCATTATCATTCATCATTATCATCATTTTTGCCAATTATTATCATCATTTATTGGCAATTGTTATCATTTTATTGCAATTATTGGAAGTTTAGTATATATTTTTGCAATTAATACTGATAACCCCAACATAATATATTAATAAACAATTAATAACAATAATACGATTTTATAATAATTATTTATATCATTATCTTAATTAGTATCGTTATTACTGTAATTATTACTGTTATAATAATTATTTTTTGCAATTATACTACCAGTATAAATAGATAATAATGATAATAATAACAATATATACTAAAATAACAATATTTATAACCCTGCATTATTATTATTTACTTATACTTATTATTTATTATTGTTTTTATTATTACAGATTATAAATAGATTTTTTTGGGCAATGAATACTAAATTAAGATAAGAGTAAAATAATAATAATAATAAGATAATACTATAATAATAAATAATAATAATAATAATAATAATAATAATACATCATAATACTAATTTTAATAATATCAAATGTTATCAAATTCTCTTTATTCTCAATTTTATGCATCATTATTGTTATGATTAATACAATTCGGTAATTATTATCATTATTACCCTATCATTGTCCGAAATCACCAAGAAAATCGAAAAAACGTCATTTTTGGAGTTACTCTCAAAAGGCTCTATTTCGCTAGATTTTACCCGCTTTTTTTCGACTTTTGGGATGTTTTTCTTATACCTTTTTTTAATTGTATATGGACACAATTCCTGTTATTATCATCATCAGTATCATGATTATCATCATTATTATCGGTATCATCATCATTATCATCATTATCATCATTATCATCATCATTATCATCATTATTGCAATTATTATCATCATTATTGCAATTGTTATCATTATTATTGCAATGATTTGGCCGTTATAGGATATATTTTTTTGCAATATCAAAATAACCACAACAATAATAGAGTAATAACAATATAATAACAATAATAACGATTTTATAATAATTATTCTATATCATTATCTTAATTAGTATCGTTATTACTGTAAATTATTACTGTTATAATACTTATTTTTTGCATTATACTACCAGTACAAATAATAATAATGATATAATAACAATATAATACTATAAAACAATATTATAACCACTATGATTTAATATTATTATACTTATACTTATTAATTATTATTGGTTATTATTTACGGATATAATAGATTTTTGGCAATGGACAATAATAAGATAATAGTAAAATAATAATAATAAATAGTAATAATAATAATAATATAATAATAATAATAATAATAATATAATCATAATAATAATAATAATATAATAATAATAATAATATAATTTTTAATAATATTCAAATGTTTAATCAAAATTGTCCCTTTATTCTCACTTTTATCAATCATTATTGTTTATGATTATACATTCTGGTAATTATTTCATATTACCCTAATAATTGCCGAAATCACCAAAGAAATAGGGCGAAAACGTCATTTTGGATTATACTCTTCAAAAGGCTATATTTTCGCTAGATTTTGCCGCTTATTCGATTTTTGGGAATGGTTTTTCTATACCTTTTTTATATTATATATGGAACACAATTCCTGTTATTATCATCACCATTATCATGATTATTATCATTATTATCGTTATAATCAATCATTATCATCATTATCAATCATTATCATCCATCATTAATCATCATTATTGCAATTATTATCATCTGTGATTGCAATTGTTTTTAGCATTATTATTGCAATTATTGGAGTTATAGTAATATTTTTTGCAATAATACTAATAACCACAACAATAATAATAGTAATAACAATAAATAAATAACAATAATAACGATTTCATAATAATTATTTATATCATTATCTTAATTAGTATCGTTATTACTGGGTAATTATTACTGTTATAATATTATTTTTGCATTATACTACCCTACAAAATAATAATGATAATGATAACATAATACTCGAATAACAATATTATAACCACAGCATTATTATTATTATACTTATACTTTGATTTTTAATTGTTATTATTACAGATATATATATTTTTGGCAATGATACTAATAGTAAGATAATAGTAATAATAATAATAATACTAATAATAATAATAATAATAATCCTAATAATCAATATAATAATAATAATAATATATAATAATAATAATAATATAATTTAATAATATTCAAATGTTTCAAATTCTCTTTATTCTCACTTTTTTTATCATCATTATTGTTAGATTAATACAATTCTGGTATTAATTATCATTCTTACCCTAATCATTGCCGAAATCACCAAGAAATCGAAAAACGTCCTTTTGGAGTATACTCTCAAAAGGCTAGATTCGCTAGATTTTGCCGCTTTTTCGACTTTTGGGAATGTTTTTCTTAATACCTTTTTTATATATATCTGGACACAATTCCCTTTTATTATCATCATCATTATCATGATTATCATCATTATTATCGTTATCATCACATATCCTCATTAATCACATCATTATCATCATCATTATAATGCATTATTGCAATTATTCTCATCATTTATCAATTGTTATCAGTATTATTGCAATTATTGAGTTATAGTATATATTTTTGGCATATACTAATACACAACAATACTAATAGTAATAACATAAGAATAACAATAATATGATTTATATAAATAATAATTAATTTATATCATTAATCTTAATTAGTATCGTTTATTTACTGTAATTTTACTGTTAAAAAATCATTTTTTGCAATTATACTACCCAGTACAAAATAATAATACTGATAATAATAACATAATAATTACTGATAACAATATAATAACACTATCAGTATTATTATTATACTTATACTATTATTATTATTGGTTTATTATTACAGATATAATAGATTTTTTGGCAAGGATACTAATAATTAAGATAATAGTAAACAATAATAATAATAATAATAATAATAATAATAATATCTAATATAAGAATAATAATAAATAATAATAATAATATAATAATAATTTTAATAATATTCAAATGTTTATCAAAATTTCTCTTTAGTCTCACTTTTATCATCAATATTGTTTGATTAATACAGTTCTGGTATTATTATTATTATTACCTAATAATTGCCGAAATCACCAAAGAACTCGAAAAAACGTCTTTTGGAGTATACTCTGCAATTGGCTATATTTCGCTAGATTTGCCTCTTTTTCGACTTTTGGGAATGTTTTTTCTTATACTTTTTTTATATTATCTATGGAACACAATTCCTGTTATTTTATCATCATCATTATCATGATTATCATCATTATTATCGTTATCCTCATCATTATCATCATTATCATCATCAATATCATCATTATTGCAATTATTATCATCATTATTGCAATTGTTAATCATTATTATTGCAATTAATTGGAGTTATTAGTATATATTTTCCCAATAATACTAATACCACAAAAATAATAATATAATCACAATAATAATACCAATAATAACGATTTAATTAATAATTCCTTTATATCATTATCTTAATTAGTATCGTTATTACTGTAATTATTACTGTTATAATAATTATTTTTGCAATTATAACTACCAGTACAAATAATAATAATGATAATAATAACAATACTAATCTAATAACAATATTATCACCACTATCCTTATTATTATTATACTTATACTTATTATTATTATTGTTATTATTACAGATTATAGATTTTTTTTGGCATGATCTAAATAATTAACATAATAGTATAATAATAATAATAATAATAATAATAATAATAAATAATATAATAATAAATAATTAATATAATAATAATACAATATTATAATAATAATAATAAAATAATAATAATAATAATAATATCATAATAATAATAATAATAATAATAATAATATTTTAATAATATTGAAATGTTATCAAAATATCTTTAAATCTCACTTTTATCATCATTAGTGTTATGATTAATACAATTCTGGTAATTATTATCATTATTACACTAATAATTGCCGAAATCACCAAGAAATCTAACAAAACGTCATTTTGGCGTATACTCTCAAAAGGCTATAATTTCGCTAGATTTTGCTGCTTTTTTGACTTTTGGGAATTTTTTTTCGTTATACTTTTTTATATATATATGGCACAATTCCTGTTATTATCATCATCATTATCATGATTATCATGCGTTATTATCGTTATCATCATCATTATCATGATTATCATCATTATCAATCATCAAAAAAAAAAAATTATCATCATTCTTGCCATTATTATCATAATTATTGCATTGTTACATTATTATTGCAATTATGGAGTTATGTATATATTTTTGCAATAATACTAATGACTACAACATATAATAGTAATAACAATAATAATACAATAATAACGATTTTATATAATTCTTTATATCATTATCCTAATTAGTATCGTTATACTGTTAATTATTACTGTTATAATAATTATTTTTCATTACACTACAGTACTAATAATATAATGCTAATAATAACATAATAATACTAAAACATATTATAACCACTAGCATTATTATTCTTATACTTATACTTATTATATTATTGTTATTATTACAGATATATAATTTTTTGGCAAATGTACTAATAATTAATAATAGTAATAATAAAAAAAAATTAATAAATACTCAATAATAATAATAATGAATAATAATATATAATAATAATAAACTAATCATAATGATATAATAAATATATACATCAATAATTTTTAATAATAGTCAAATGTTTTTATCAAATTCTCTTTATTTCTCACTTGTATCATCATTATTGTTATGATTAATACATTCTGGTAATTATTATCATTATTACCCTAATAATTTGCAGAAATCACCAAAGAAATTCGAAAAACGTCATTTTGGAGTATACTCTCAAAAGGCTATATTTCAGCTAGAATTTTGCCGCGTTTTCGACTTTTGGGAATGTTTTTCTTATAACCTTTTTAATATTATATATGGACACAATTTCCTAGTTATTATCATCATCATTATCATGATTATCATCATTATTAGCGGTTATCATCATCATTATCACATTATCATCATTAGCATCATCATTATCATCATTAATTGCATTATTATCATCATTATTGCAATTGGTTATCATGATATTGCATTATTGGAGTTATAGTATATAATTTTTGCAATAATACTAAAACCACAACAATAATATATATAACAATAATAATAACAATAATTAACGATTTTATAATAATTATTTATATCATATCTTAATTAGTATCGTTATTACTGTAATTATTCCTGGTTATAGTAATTATTTTTCTCAATTTATACTACCAGTACAAATAATAATAATGATATAATAACAATATAATACTAATACAATATTATAACCACTAGCATTATTATTATTATAATTATACTTATTATTATTATTGTTTATTTATTACAGATATAAATAGATTTTTTGGCAATTGGGGGAAAATAAAAAACTAATAATTAAGATAATAGTAATATATAATAATAATAATAAAATAATAATAATAATTAAGTAACAATAATACTAATTTAATAATAAAATAATAATAATAATAATATAATAATAATAATAATAATAATAATTTTAATAATATTCAATGTTATCAAAATCTCTTTACTCTCACTTTTATCCTCATTATTGTTTCTGATTAAATATAATTCTGGTAATTATTAGCATTATTACCCTAATAATTGCCGAAATTCACCAAAGAAATCGAAAAAAACGTCATTTTGGAGTATACTCTCAAAAGGCTATATTTCGCTTAGATTTTGCCGCTTTTTTCGACTTTTGTGGAATGTTTTTTCTTATACCTTTTTTATAATTATATATGGACCACAAAATTCCTGTGCTTATCATCATCATTATCATGATTATCATCATTATTATCGTTATCATCATCTTATCATCATAATCATCATCATTATCATCATTATTGCAATTATTATCATCATTATTGCAATTTTTATATCATTATTATTGCAATTATTGGAGTATGGTATATATTTTTTGCATAATACTAATAACTACAACAATAATCATATAGTAACATAATATAACAATATTAACGATTCTAAAATAGATAATTATTTATATCAGTATCTTAATTAGTATCCGTTATTACTGTACTTATTAACTGTTATAATAGTTATTTTTGTATTATACTACCAATACAAATAATAATAATGATAATAATAACATAAGAATCCTAATAACAATATTATAACCACTAGCATTAATTATTATTATATAACTTATACTTACTATTTATTATTGTTATTATTACAGATAAAAATAGATTTTTTGGTAATGATACTAATAATTAGATAATAGTAATAATAAATCTAATAATAATAATAATAAATTAATAATAATAAAATAATAATAATAATAATAATAATAATAATAATATTCAAATGTTATCAAAATTCTCTTTATTCTCACTTTTATCATCATTATTTTTAATGATTAATACAATTCTGGTATTTAGTATCAATTATTACCCTAATAATGCGAATCACCAAGAAATCGAAAAAACGTCATTTTGGAGTATAACCTCTCAAAAGGCTTAATTTCGCTTAGATTTTGGCCGCTTTTTTTCGACTTTTGGGGAATGTTTTTCTTATACCTTTTTATATATATATGGACACATTCCTGTTATTATCATCACATTATCATTATTATCATCATTATTATCGTTTATCATCATCATTATCATCATATCATCATTATCATCATTAATTGCAATAATTATCATCATTATTTGCAATTGGTATCATTATTATTGCAATTAATTGGAGTTATAGTATAGATTTTTGCAATAATACTAATAACCAAACAATAATAATAGTAATAACAATAATATAACATAGAACCGATTTTATAATATTATTGATATCATTATTTAATTATAGCGTTTTATACTTTCATTATTCCTGTTATGATAATTTAATTTTTTTCACTTATACTACCAGTACAAATAATATAATGATAATAATAACAATAATCATACTAATAACAATATTATTAACCACTCGCATTATTATTATTATACTTATACTTATATTATTATTTGTTATTATTACAGAATATAATAGATTTTTTGGCATGTACGAATAATTCAGATAATACGTAATAATATAATATAATAAAAAATAATAATAATCAATAATAAATAATAATAATAATATAATAATATCTAAAATAAATAAAATAATAATAATAATAATAAATAATATAATGATAATAATAATAATAATATAATTTTCAATAATATTCTAATGTTATCAAAATTCTATTTTTTCTCACTTTTCTTATCCTTATTGTTATGATTAATTCAATTCTGGTATTATTATCATTATTACCCTAATAATTGCCGAATCACCAAAGAACTCGAAAAAACTTCATTTTGGAGTTACTCTCAAAGGCTATATTTCGCTAGATTTTGCCGCTTTTTCGACTTTTCGGGAATGTTTTTCTTATACCCTTTTTTATATTATATATGGACAAGCAATTCCTGTTATTATCAGCATCCTTATCATGATTATCATCATTATTATCGTTATCCATCATCATTATCATCATTATCATCAATATCATCTCATGATCATCATTATTGCAATTATTATCATCATTATTTGCAATTGTTATCATTATTTTGCAATATTGGAGTTATAATATATATTTTTGCAATACACTAATACCCACAACAATAATGATAGTAATAACAATACTAATAACATAATAACGATTTTTATAATAATTAATTTTATATCATTATCTTAATCTTAATTAGTATCGTTATTAACTGTAATAATACTGTATATAATTATTTTTTGCAATTATACTACCAGTAGCAAATAATAATCATGATAGTAATAAATATAATAATAACTAATAACAATATTAATAAACCACTAGCATTATTATTATTATACTTATACTTTATTATTATTATTGTTTATTTTACATATATATAGATTTTTTTGGCACGGTACGAATAATTAAGTAATAGTAATAAAAATTAATAATAATAAGAATATAATAATAATACAATAATAATAAATATAATAATAATAAAATAATAATAATAATATATTTTAATTAATATTAAATGGTATCAAAATTCTCTTACTCTCATTTTATCAGCATTATTGTTATGAATTAATACAATTCTGGTAGTGTTATCATTATTACCCTATAATTGCCGAAATCCCAAAGAAATCAAAAAAACGGTCATTTTGGAGTATACTCTCAAAGCTATATTCGCTAGATTTTGCCAGCTTTTCGACTTTTTGGGATGTTTTTCTTATACCTTTTTTATATATATATGACGACAATTCCTGTTATTATCATCATCCATTATCCTTGCATTATCTCATTATTATCGTTATCAATCATCAGTATAATCATTATCAATCATTATCATCATCATCATTATCATCATTATTGCAAATTATATCATCATTATTTGCAATTGTTATCATTATTTATTGCAATTAATTGGAGTTTATAGTATATTTTTTGCAATATACTAATAACCACATAACAATAATAATAGTAATACATAATGATAACAATAATACGATTATATAAATAATAATTATTTATATCATTATCTTAATTAGTATCGTTATTACATGTAATTATTACTGTTATAATAATTATTTTTTGCAATTATGCTACATAAAAAAAGATAATGATATAATAAATAACAATAAATCTCTAATAAACAATATATAACCACTACATTATTTAGTATTATACTTATACCATATTATATTATTGTTATTAATTACAGATATAATGATTTTTTGGCAATGATACTAAGAATTAAGTATAGTAATAATATAAAATAATAATAATAAAATAATAATAATAAAAATAAATAATAATAATAATAATATTGATAATAAATAATAATAAATAATAATAATTTTAATAATATTCAATGTTATCAAATGATCTTTATTTCTCACTTTTATCATCATTATTGTTATGTTATACAATTCTGGTAATTATATCATTATTACCCCTAATAATTGGCCGAAATCACCAAGAAATCGAAAAAACGTCATTTTGGAGTATCTCTCATCAAGGCTATATTTCGCTAGATTTTGCCGCTTTTTCGACTTTTTGGGAATGTTTTACTTTATACCTTTTTTATATATAATGGACACAATTCTTTTATCATCATCATCATTATCATGATTTATCATCATTATTATCGTTAATCATCATCATTATCATCTTTCATCATTTCATCAATCATTATCCTCATTATTGCAATATTATCACATTATTGCAATTGTTATCATTATTAATTGCAATTATTAATGAGTTATAGTATATATTTTTGCAATAATACTAAACCACAGCAATAATATAGTAATAAACAATAATAATACAATAATAACGATTTTATAATATAATTTATATCATTAATCTTAATTAAGTATCGTTTTACCGTAATTATTACTGTTATAATATAATTTATTTTTGCAATTATACTCCAGTACAATTAATAATCATGATAATATACAAAAAAAAAAATAATTAATACTACTAACAATATTATAACCACTGCATATTATATTTATACTTATACTTATTAGGATATTGTTATTATACAGATATAATAGATTTTTGGCAATAAATAATATGAGATAATAGTAATAATAATAATAGAATAATAATATAATACATATAATAATAATATAATAATAATAATAATAATAATAATAAATAATAATAATGATAATTTTATTTAATATAATCAAATGTTATCAAATTTCTCTTTATTCTCACCTTTATCTTCATTAGTGTTATGATTAATACATTCCTGGTAATTATTATCATTATTAACCCAATAATTTGCCGAAATCACCAAAGAAATCGAAAAAGACGTCATTTTTTGGAGTATACTCTTCAAAGGCTATATTTTCGCTAGATTTTGCCCTGCTTTTCGACTTTTGGGAATGTTTTTCTTATTACCTTTTTTATAATTTATATGGACACAATTTCCTGTTTTAATCATCATCATTATCATGATTATCATCATTATTATCGTTATCACAAATCATCATTATCATCATTAATCATCATCATTATCATCAATTATTGCAATTATTTTTCATTATTTTTTTGCAATTGTTATCCATTATTATGTGCAATTGTTGGGTTTATAGTATATATTTTTTGCAATAATATAATAAACCACAAGGGCCAATACTAATAGTAATAACATAATATAACAATAATAACGATTGTTATAATAATTTTTATATCATTATCTTAATTAGTATCGTTATTACTATAACTTATTACTGTATAATAATTATTTTTTGCATATTATCCTACAGTAAAATTATAAAAATGAATAATAATAACAATAATTAATACTAATAACAATATTATAACCACTATCATTATTATATTATACTTATTTTATTTATGTTATTATTACAGATATAATAGATTGTTTTTTTGGCAATGATACTTAATAATTAAGATAATAAGTAATAATAATATAAAATATAAATAATATAATAATTATAATAATATAAATAATAAATAATAATCATAATAATAATTAATAATAATAACTTAATAATAGTCAAATGTTATCAAAATTCTCTTTATTCTCACTTTATCATCATTATTTTATCATAATACAATTTCTGGTAATGTATTATCATCTATTACCCTAATAATTGCCAAATCACCAAAGATATCGAAAAAAGCGCATTTTGGAGTAGACTCTCAAAAGGCTATATTTTTTGCTAGATTTTTGCCGCTTTTTCGACTTTTGGGATGTTTTTTCTTATACTTTTTTATATTAATATGGACACATCCTGTTATTATCATCATCATTATCATGATTTCATCATTATTATCGTTATCATCCATCATTATCATCATTATCATCATTATCATATCATTACCATCATTATTGCATTATTATCATCATGATTGCAATTGTTATCATTATTATTCATTATTGGAGTATAGTGATATATTTTTTTGCAATAATACTAATAACACCACAATAATAATAGTAATAACAATATAATAACAATAATAACGATTTTATAGTAATTAATTATATCTTTCTTAATTAGTTCGTTATTCCTGTAATTATGGTTACTGTTTATAATATTATTTTTGCATTATAGCACCATACAAATACTAATAATTATAATAATAAATAAATAATACTAATAACAATATTATACCACTAGCATTATTATTATTATACTTATACTTATTATTATTTTTGTTATATTACGATAAACTTTTCTTGGCAATGAATACATAATTAAGATATAGTAAATAATAATAATAATAATAATAATTAATAATATATAATAATACTAATCCTACTAATAATACTATAATAATAATAATAATAATAATAATAATTTTAACAATATTCAAGATGTTTCAAATTCTCTTTAATTTCTCACTTTATCATCATTATTGTTATAATTATACAATTCTGGTATTATTATCTTATTACCCTAATAATTGCCGAAATCACCAAAGAAATCGAAAAAAAACGTCATTTTGGATATACTCTCAAAGGCTATATTTTCGCTAGAATTTTGCCGCTTTTTCGACTTTTGGGACTGTTTTTCTTATACCTTTTTTTATACTAATATATGGACACATTCCTGTTATTATCATCATCATTATCATGGTTAATCACAGATAATTATAACGATTATCAAATCCATCATAATATCCAATCACTAAATAAATCAATCATCATTAATCATCACATTAAAAAATAGGCAATTATTATCATCATTTTGCAATTGTTATCATTATTATTGCAATTATTATTGGAGTTTATAGTAGTATTTTTTGCATAATACTAATACCACAACAATAATAATAGTATAACAACAATAAAACAATAATAACGATTTTATATAATTAATTTATATCATTATCTTAATTAGTTATGTTATTACCGTAATTATTACTGTTATAATAACAAAAAAATTTTTATTTTGCAGTTGTATACGACCATTAAAATAATAATAATGATAATAATAACAATAATAATACTAATAACAATATTATAACCAATAGCTTATTATTATTATACTTATACTTAGTATTATTAATTGTTATTATTAGAGTATCGATAGATTTTTTTGGCAATGATAACTATATTAAGGTAATATGTAATAATAATAATAATAATAATAAATAATAATAAAATAATAATAATATAATTATAATAATAATAATAATTATAATAATAATATATAAAATAATATAATTTTTAATAATATCAAATGTGTTTATCAAAATTCTCTTTATTTCTCACTTTTATCATCATTATAGTTATGATTAATACATTCCTGGTAAATTATTATCATTATTACCCTAATAATTGCCGAATTCCAAAAGAAATCGAAAAAAACCGTCATTTTGGAGTATACTCTCAAAAGGCTATATTATCGCTAGATTTTGCCGCTTTTTTCGACTTTTCGGAATGTTTTCTTATACCTTTTTTATATTATATATGGACAACACTTCCTGTTATTATCATCATCATTATCATGATTTATCATCATTATTATCGTTATCATCATCTTTATCATCTTATCAGCATCATTATCATCATTATTGCAATTATTATCATCCATTTATGGCAATTGTTTATCATTATTATTGCAATCATTGGAGTTATAGTATATTTTTTCAATAATACTAATAACCACAACCATAATCATAGTACATGAACGATAATAACGATTTTATAATAATTTTTATATCTTATCTTAATTAGTATCGTTATTACTGTAATTATTACTGTTATAAAATTATTTTGCAATTATACTACCAGTACAAATAATAATAATGTAATAATAACATAATACTACTATATACAATTATTATAAACACTGCATTATTGCTTATTATACTTATCCTTATTATTATTATTATTATTATTACAGATATAATAAATTTTTTGCATGAACTAATATTAAGATATAGTAATAATAATAATATAATAATAATATAGATAAGAATAATAATAATAATAATAATAAATTAATAAATAATAATCATAATATAATAATAATTTTAATAATATTCAAATGTTTCAAAATTCTCTTTTATTCTTCACTTTTATCATGATTTTTGTTATTATTAATACAATTCTGGTATTATTATCACAAAACCCCCCCAACCAACATAGCCGAAATATTACCCTAAAATAAGTGCCGCATCCACCAAAGGAAATCGAAAAAACGGTCTTTTTTGGAGTATAAATACTTCAAGAAGTGCTATATTTCGCTAGATTTTGCCGCATTTTTTTGGGGTTCGACTTTTGGGAATGTTTTTTCTTATAATTAACTTTTTTATATGATATTGGACACAATTCCTGTTATTATCATCATCATTAATCATGATTGCATCATTATTATCGTTACATCATCATTATCATCATTATCATCATCATTATCTCATTATGCAATTATTAATCACATTTTGCAATTGGTTTCATTATTATTGCATTAATTGGAGTTATAGTATATATTTTTTTGCATAATCCCTAAAGCCAAAACAATAATAAGAGTAATAACCAATAATAAAACAATAATAACGATTTTATAATAATTATTCATATCATTATCTTTAATTAGTATCGTTATTACCGTCATTATTACTGTTTATCAGAATAATTATTTTGCAATTATACTACCTGTAAAATAAATAATCATGATAATAATAAACAATATAATACTAAGACAATATTATAGCACATAGCTTATTATTATTATACTTATACTTTATTATTATTATTGTTATTAATTAACAGAATATAATAGATTTTTTGGGAATAATACTAATAAATTAAGGTAATAGTAATAATAATATAATAATAATAATATAATAAGATCATTATAATAATAATAATAATTAAATAGATAATAAATAATAATAATAAAAATAAATAATAATTTTAAAAATCATTATCGAGCATTATCATCATTATCACATCATTATCATCATTATTGCGATTATTAATCATCATTAATTGCAAATTGTTTTGTTTGTTACATTATTATTGCAATTATTGGAGTTATAGTATATATTTTTGCAATAATACTAATAACCACAACAAATTAGGGTAATAATGATAATAATTACCAGAATTGTATTGATCATAACAATAAAGATGATAAAAGTGAAGATAAGAGATTTTTGATAACATTTGATATTATTAAAATCATTATTAATTATTATTAGTATTATTATTATTAGTATTATTAGTATGTATTATTATTATTATTATTATTATTAGTTTATTATTATTATTATTATTACTATTACTTAAGTATTAGTATCATTGCCAAAAAAATCTAATATATCTGTAATACAACAATAAAAGAATAAGTATATGTATAATAGATAATAATGCTAGTGTTATAAATATGTTATTTGTTATTATTATTGTTATTAATTATCATTATTGTTAATTTTACTGGTAGTATAATTGCAAAAATAATTATTATAACAGTAATATTACAGTAATACGATACTATTAAGATAATGATATAAATAAATTATTAAAAAATCGTTATTATGTTATTATTATTTGTATTACTATTATTATTGTTGTGGTTTATTAGTATTATTGCAAAAATATTACTATAACTCCAATAGTTGCAATAATAATGATAACATTGGCATAATGATGATAAATAATTGCAATAATAGATAATGCTGATGATAACGATAATAATATGATATCATGATAATTATGATGAATAAAAGGAATTGGTGTCCCATATATAATATAAAAAAAGGTATAGAGAAAACATTCCCAACTTCGAAAAAGCGGCAAATCTAGCGAAATATAGCCTTTTGAGATATACTGGTCCAAATGCTGGTGACGTTTTTTTGATTTCTTTGGTGCTTTCTGCAATTTCTTAGGGTAATAATATATAATTACCAGAATTGTATTAATCATAACAAATAATGATGATAAAAGTGAGAATAAAGAGAATTTTGATTAACAAACTTGAATATTATTAAATTATTATTATTATTATTATTATTATTATTTTTATTATTAGTAGTATTATTAGTAGTATTATTTATATTATTATTATTATTATTATTATTATTAATTAACTATTATCTTAATTTATTAGTAATCATTGCCAAAAAAAATCTATTATATCTGTAATAATAACATTAATAATAATATGTATTAGTATAATAATATATAATGCTAGTGGTTTAATAGTGTTATTAAGTAGTATTAATTGTTATTATTACATTATTATTTATTTGTACTGGTAGTATATTGCAAAAATATTATTTATAACAGTAATAATTACAAAGTAATGACGATACTAATTAGATAATGATATAAATAATTATTATAAAAATCGTTTTATTATTGTTTATTATTATTGTTATTACTAATTAGTATTGTTGTGGTTATTAGTATTATTGCAGAATATAACTATACTCCAATAATTGCAATAATACTGAATAACAATTGCAATAATGGATGATATAATTGCAATATGTGATATGATTGATGATAATGATGATAATTATGATAATGATATGATAACGATAATAATGATATAATCATGATAATGATGATGATAATAACAGGAATTTGTGCCATATAATATTACAAAAAGGGTTTAAAAACATTCCCAAAAGTCGGACAAAGCGTGCAAAAGCTAGCGAATATAGCTTTTGAGAGTATACTCCAAAATGACGTTTTTTTCATTTCTTTGGGTGATTTTCTGGCAAGTTTAGGGTAATCATGATAATAATTACCAGAATTGTAATTAATCATAACAATAATGAATTATAAAAGTGAGAATAAAGAGAATTTTGATAACATTTGAAAATATTATTAACATTATTTATTATTATTATTATTATTATTATATTATTATTATCAAAAAAAAATATTTATTATTATTATTAGTATTATTATTATTATTATTATTATTATTATTATTATATTATCTTAATTATTAGTATCATTGCCAAAAATCTATTATATCTGTAATATAACATAATAATAATAAGTAAAGTCTAATAATAATAATTGGCTAGTGGTTTAATATTGTTATTAGTTTTTATTATTATTGTTATATTATCATTATTATTATTTTGTACTGGTAGTATAATTGCAAAAATAATTATTATAACAGTAATAATTACAGTAATACATACTAATTAAGATAATGATATAAATAATTATTATAAAATCGTTATTATTGTTATTATTATTGTTATTACTATTATTATTGTTGTGGTTATTAGTATTATTGCAAAAATATATATTATAACTCCAATAATTGCAATAATAATGATAACAATTGCAATAATGATGATAATAATTGCAATAATGATGATAATGATGATGATAATGATGATAATGATGATAATGATGATGATAACGATATAATGATGATAATCATGATAATGATGATGATAATAACAGGAATTGTGTCCATATATAATATAAAAAAGGTATAAGAAAAACATTCCCAAAAGTCGAAAAAGCGGCAAATCTAGCGAAATATAGCCTTTTGAGAGTATACTCCAAAATGACGTTTTTTCGATTTCTTTGGTGATTTCGGCAATTATTAGGGTAATAATGATAATAATTACCAGAATTGTATTAATCATAACAATAATGATGATAAAAGTGAGAATAAAGAGAATTTTGATAACATTTGAATATTATTAAAATTATTTATTTATTATTATTTATTATTATTATTATATTATTTATTATTATTTATTATTATTATTATTTATTATTATTACTTTACTTAATTTTAGATTTTTGCCAAAAAAATTTATTAAAACTTAATAATAACAAAAATTAATAAAAATAAGTTAATAATAATGTATTTTATAATATTTTTAAAAATTTATTATTGTTTTATTATCATTATTATTTTTGTATGGAGTATAATTGCAAAAATAATTTTATAACGTAAAAATTACAGAAATTTAAATACTAATTAAGATAATGATAAAAAAATTTATTAAAAATCGTTATTATTTTTATATTATTTTATTATATATTTTGTTGTGGTTATTAGTATTATTGCAAAAATTATATTATAACTCAAAATTGCAATAAAAATGAAAAACAATTGCAATAATGAGAAAAATTGAATTTTTTTTTTTTTAAATGTTTGATGATAATGAGAAATAAT
>NW_023660573.1:0-19062 GCF_015228065.2 Penaeus monodon | reverse complement strand
AAAAAAAAAAAATAAAAATTTAAAAAAAATATTTTTTTTTATTATTTTAATTAAAAATTATTTAATAGATTTTTTGAAATTTTTACTTAAAAAAAAGAAAAAAAAAATAATAAAAGGTAAAAATTTTAATTTCTTTTCACTGAATTTTTTATACTTTTTATATTTTTTATTTTTGAATTCGTTATATAATTTTCAAAAATATAATAATTAAATTGTTAAATAAATTAAAATTAAAAATCTAAAAAAAATAATAAAAAAAAAAATTTAAATAATTTTAAATTAAAAAATCCTTTACAATTTTATATCTTTTATTGTTTTTAATCAATTTGGAATTATTAATATTTTTTGCAAATAAAAGAAACAAAAAATATTTTAGTATACTTAAAACAAAAAATTTTAATTTTTTTTTTTTTTTAATGTTTTTATCCCTTTTTTTTATTAAAAAATTTTTTTCATATTTTTCCAGTTACAAAAAATTTTGAAATATAAATTTTATTTAATTTTTAAAAATTTACACACATCATTTTTAATTATTTATCTTTTTTATTTATTTTTATTAAATTAAGTTTATAATTTTTTGCAATAAAAAAAAAAAATAAGGAAAAAATAAAAAAATAATAAAAAAAAATTTTAAAATTTTTTTATTATAAATTTTTTTAATCTAATTAATTTAATTTATAATAATATTTTTAATATATAAAAAATTAAAAATTATAAAAAAATAATTATTAAAATTTTTAAAAAATTTTTATTATTACAATTATTTTTTAATTTTATTATCTTTAAAATAATTTTTTGGGGCAAAAAAATATTAAAATAATGAATAATAAAATAATAATAATAAAAATAAAAAATAATAATAATAATTTTATTTAAAAATATTTATTATTTATATTTATTATTATATTATTTTTTAAATTTTTAAAAACTTTTAAGTATTTTGAAAAAAAATTATAAAGAAATAATAAAAAAATTTAATAAGAAAATAATTAAATCAGGGGTAAAAATTTTTAAATTTATTTTTAAATTTTAATTTTTTTTTTTTTTTTTTTTTTTTTTTTTTTTTTTTTTTTTTTTATTATTATTTTTATATAATTTTGTTGTGGTTATTAGTTTTATTGCAAAAAATATATATAAATCCAATAATTGCAATAATAAGGTAACAATTGAATAATGATATAATAATTGCAAAATGATGAAAAAGAGAGGTAATGATGTAAGATGATGATAACGTAATAATGTAAAACAATAAAAGTAAATCTTTGAAAATGTGATTTAATAACAGAAATTTTCTATATAATTAAAAAGTAAAGGGAAAAACTTTTCCCAAAAGTCAAAAAAAAGGGGCCCCAAAATCTAGCGAAATATACCTTTGAGATATACTCCAAAATGCTTTTTTTTCGTTTTTCTTTGGTGATTTCGGAAAATTTATTAGGGTAATAATGTAAAAATTACCAGAATTATTAATCAAACAAAATGATGATAAAAGTGAGAATAAAGAAAATTTTGAAACATTTGAATTATTAATATTATTATATTATATATTATGATATTTTATTATTATATTTTACATTATTTTAAATTTATTAGTATTTTTCCCAAAAAATCTTTAAACTGTAATAATAACAATAATAAAATAAGTATAAGTTAATAAAAATAAGTAGGGTTATAATTTTTTTATAGTTTTATTATTTTATTTTATCTTATTTTTTTGGTGGTAGTAAAATGCAAAAATTATTATTAAAAGTAATAATTACAGTAATAACGTATAATTAAGAAATGTATAAATAAATATTTAAAACTTTATTTTTGTTATTTTTTGTTATTACTACTTTATTTTTGTTTTTATTAGAATATTACAAAAAAAATTTTTCCAAAACCCAAAATTGCAATAAAAATGAAAAAATTGCAATAATGAGATAAAAATTGCAATAAGGGGAAAAAATGAGATGATAATGTGATAATGATGATGATAGGATAAAAATGATGATAATCATGATAATGATGATGATAAAACGGGAAATTTGTGTCCTTTAAATATAAAAAAGGTATAAGAAAAACATTCCAAAGTCGAAAAAGCGCAAAATTAGCGAAATATACCCCTTTTGAGAGAACTCCAAAATGACGTTTTCGATTTTTTTGGTGTTTTCGGCAATATTGGGATAAGATAAAAATTACCAAAATTGTATTAATCATAAAAATAATGATGATAAAAGTGAGAATTAAAAGAAAATTTTTGATAACATTTGAATATTTTAATATTATTATTTTATTATTATATTTTATTATTTTATTTTTTTATTATTATTATTACTATTACTTAATTTTAGTATTTTCCCAAAAATTATTATAACTGTAATAATAACAAAAAATAAAAAAGTATAAGTTAAAAATAATAAGCTGGGTTTATAATATTGTTTAGTATTTTTATTGTTTTAAATTCTTTTTATTTTTGTGCTGGTAGTATAATTGCAAAAATAATATTAAAACAGAAAATTACGAATAACGATACTAATTAAGATAATGAAAAAATAATTTTTATAAAACGTTTTATTTTTTATTATTATTGTTATTACTATTTTATTGTGTGGTTATTATATTTTTGCAAAAATATATACTTTTAACCCCAATAATTCAATAAAATCATAAAAATTTGCAATAATGATGAAAATAATTGCAAAAATGATGATAAGATGATGAAATGATGATAATGATGATAATGATGTGATAACGATTAAATGATGGTAATCTGAAATTGAGGATGATAATAACGGGAAATTTTGGTCCATATAATAAAAAAAGGGTATAAAAAAAAACTTTCCCAAAAGTCAAAAAAAAGGGGGAAAAATCTAGCGAAATATAGTTTTTGGGAGTATACCCCAAAATGACTTTTTTTCGATTTTTTTGTGATTTCGGCAATTTAATTAGGGTAATAATGTAATAATTCCCTAAGTATTAATCAAAAACAATGATGATAAAAGTGAGAAAAAAGAAAATTTTTGAAACATTTGAATATATAATATTATTAATTTTATTTTTATTATTTTTTTAAATTTTTATATTATTATTTTTGCTATTATCTTAATTTTTAGTATTTGTAAAAAAAATCTATTTTAACTGTAATAATAAAAATAAAAAGTATAAGTATAATAAGCTACGCCAGTGGGCTTGTCTCTGTGCGAAACATGGGTTAACTGAAAAGGAGACCGGGCTTTTGTTAACATGAAGGACCGGGCAAACAGACGCAGTGGTGTGAGAGAGGAGCGGGGGGAACAACCCAGGAGAGACGCGGTGGGGTGCTCGTAGCCCTCGGTGTCCCCTTTTGTGCCCTGATAAAAACTTATTTGCCCTGTTATAACTGATCGTGCAGGGGCTGCGGTTTTCCCCTGTATGTCCCTATAAAAAAGTGTAGGGTAAAAAATTTGGTAAATAAAGGAATAGTTTTTGGGTTTTTACTGGCCCTGCCTCCCCACGGGCTTTTCCTCTCCTGGTTTTCTGGGCGCTGGGGTGTTGGGGTGCCCTTGGAGCTGTTCAGTGTTCACGCCCCGTATAGAACACGCCGTTCCCAGCCTCCCTTGTTTTTGGGGGGCAGAAGACGACGGTGGGCCCGTAAAAAAGGGTGTCAGAAGGGGGTTTTGGTTTGATCAGTGGACGCGCGATATCAGTGGCCCAAAATGGCGGCAGCCATGAGGGAGAAGAGGCTAGGGACTGAGGCAGGCACGAGGAATGAAGCCGAGCCAGATGGCCCTGATCACTGCAGCTGGCCGGTTTTTGAGGGGGAAATGGACAAAGGGCAGAACAGCGGCAAGAGGGCACACGAGCAGGCGCCCATTCGTCGAGATGAGGAAAGGAAGGCAGGGGAAAAAGTTCTCCCGATTTTTTGAGGTGCTACAGAGCAACTTGCATCTTGAAGATGGAAATCAGCAGTCCCCGAAAGGGGCCCTGCAACAGGGGAAAAGGGGAAATGATTGAGGAGGGCAGACTTGAAGGCGAGGTTCGGGGCCCTGAGGGGGGAAATGAAGGAAGAAAGGCGGCGTCACGAGGAGTAACGTTGCAAGCAGAGAAGGCAGAGAGTTCGGGCAAAGATGCCAAGTGTCAGTTTTACGGGGGTCGTGGGGTCGTGGCAAAAAAACCCCGGGGCCGCAGCGTGTGCGCAGCCATGGGGCAGAAGGATGGGGACCCATCGGAAACCGCCCCCTTTGGATATAGGGGCGGGCAAACCGGACCCGGTAACCCCCCCTCTTTGCCCCCCTCCCCCCCTTCCTCCCCCCTGGGTTTGGGGTTAGTTCACGGCAGCGTTCTCCCCCCTGCAGACCTGGGCCTCCAGACATTCGGAGGCGTAACCCAGTGGTACGAGGGAAAAAGGTGGCCGGGACCCCTATGCGCCCAATTGAAATGCTGGCATCTGCCCGGGGGTTGGGGCCGGGAAAGAAAAGGGCCTGCAGCTGGTAACAGCGTAAGGGGGCCCCCCGGGGTTTGGAAGTGTTGGGGCATCTGCCGGCACCCCAACGGCCTTACACCGCGGGGGAGGGGCTTTGAAACGCCGTTTCGGGCACCACCACCAGGCCGAGGTATAGGGGCCCCACTGAAGAAGCGGACTGTGAGGGGGGCGAGAACGTCCCAGTGGGAGGAGTGGGGGCGTGGAAAGGGAGGTCGTACCTGCGGCGCGGAAGAGATGACGTGGCCCGGGCCCCGTGTTTTTCTTTTTTGAGCTTACGGGGCCAGCAGTGCAAATTAGTCAAGCGGGCACCCCCGAGGACCTGCAGGTGGCGCTGGCGAGGGCCTTGGAGTTCGAGGCCTCCTAAAGGCAACGAGTGGCTGGGCCAGCTGCTCAGCCCGCCGTGCCCTCGGGGCCGGGAAGGCTAAAGTGGAGAAAATAGCTTTGGGGAAGGTGAGCCGAAAATTTTTCCAAGGCTTGGTTGGGGGACTGCGGAGAGGTAGGGCCCGAGTAGTCAGTGCAGAGGGGCGGAGAAACGTCCTTAAACCCGGGGCGGATTCTGATGCCTTCCAGCGTGCTGCAAGGACTGTGGTAGGTATGGCACCCCCCGAGGCTTTCCCTAAGGCTAAGGGAAATGGTACAGGGGGGAAAAACCTGGAAAAGGGGCCCAAAAACCCAGTGTCCGGTTCCCGGGCCCCCGACTTGGGTAAGCTCCCGCGAACCAGCACATGCGGTGGAGGGCTCAAAGAGGGAAACCCATGCCCCCGACAGGGGGACACTGCGGTTGAGAAGACCCTAGTGGGGCCCTGATATTTTGGCCACTATGGACTTCCAGACGCACCACAGAGATGGTGGTGTCAGGGGCATTGTGTGCAGTCAAGGGGCCAGTGGAGGCTTTTGGGCTTTTGGGCAGCACGGTGCAGGTTTCCCGATGTAGGGTGATCTGGGAGCACTTTTGCGGGGCCTTTGGGGGGAACCTGAGCAGAGTAAGGGTGGTCGACCGGAGGGAAAAGCGGGTGGGGGGTGCACGGTGAAGAGGTGCCCTGTTCAAGGTTGGCGTGCAGAGGTAGTTACGCTGAGCGACTGCACCCCCCCCAGGACAGAGTTAGAACCCGGGGCTGTCAAGAGTGATGCGTGAGTACAGGGCTGTGGAGCCCAACCAAAACCTGCAGGGTGAGGGAGGGGTTTGGGCGGACCCTTGTTGGCCCGGGGGAGGGGTTAGTTACAGTTTTGGTAGCTAACTTTCCGAAAACCCCAAAAGGGTGCCAGTGGTGCAAAGGGGATTTGTAGGAAGTGGGCACCAGAAAGTCATCGGGGAGCAAGGATTTGGTTGGGGGGGGCCCTTTTCCTGATTCCCTAAGGATTTGGCAGGCGTTACCAGGGGCCCAGGAACTATCCGGGGGGCCAGGTAAAAAAAGATGAGTTAGCCCCAGTAGGGGCGATGAGGACGGGGAGCGTTGCCCGAGATGGGGGACGAGCATTTGGACGGTGAGGGCGATGCAAAGATTCAAGGGGTGACCATGGCCAGGTTTTTGGGACGGAGTTTCCCCCTGGGGCCACGCCAATCAACGCTGCCCACACCCCCTCCAGAGCGACCCCAGGAGGCGAAAAAACCCGCGTGGATAAAAGTTTTTTGTGTTTTGAGAACTGATTTTTTTTAAATTTTTCTGTAGTTTTTTTCAGGTTAGATATGTAGAGAAAGACGGGTCGTTGCTTGATAGGGGGGATAGGCTACGCCAGGGGTCTTGTCCTGTGCGAAACATGTTTTTAACATGAAAAGGATGACAGGGATGTTTTAACATGAAGGCCCCGGGAAACATGAGCTACGGCGTGACAGAGGGCGGAGGAACAAGCCCGGGAGAGACGGGGTTTGGGGGTGCGCCCTGTAAAAGACCTGTGGTGCCTTTTGGGACCGATATAATTTTGTGTTGCCCTTTTAAAGCGTATTGCGTGTGGCAGCTGGTTTCCCCGTTTTGTGCTATAGAAAGTGTAGGAAAAAAATTGTGTAAATAAAGGAAAAACTGTTATTTTTTGTTTACTTCGGCCCTGCCCCGCCACTTGGGGTTTCTCCCTGGTTTCGGGACGCTGGTGTTGGTGCCTTTGGAGCGTTCGGTTTTCCCACCCTGTAATAACACGCCGTCGCCTAGCCTGCTTGTGTTGGGGGCAGAGTGACGAGGCGGTCGGCGTAACAATAAAAATAATGTAGGGTTTAATTGTTTTTTAGTATATTATTTTTATATTATATTTTTCATTTTGAGGTAGTTAAAATTTCAAAAAAAAATAATTATAACATAATAATTAAGTAATAACGAAAATAATTTAAAATAATGATATAATTATCATAAAATCGTTATTATTGTATTTTTATTTTTATTACATATTATTGTTGTGGTTTTTTTGTATTTTTGAAAAAATATTCTATTACTCCCAAAAATTGCAAAATAAGATAACAATTTAATAATGATGATAATAATTTCAATAAAGATAATGATGATAATGATGATGATAACGATAATAATGATGATATATGATAATGATGATGATAATAAAAAGAATTGTGTCCCAAATAATATAAAAAAAAATATAAGAAAAACATTTTCCAAAAAATCGAAAAGCGGGAAAATCTAGCGAAATATAGCCTTTTGAGAGATACTCCAAAAGACGTTTTTTTCGATTTTTTTGGGATTTTGGGAATTATTGGGAATAATGAAATAATTCCCGAAATTTTTTAAACAAAAAAAAATGTGATAAAAGTGAGAATAAAAAGAATTTTTATAAATTTTAATATTATTTATTTTTTATTATTATTATTTATTTTATATTAATTTATTATATTATTATCATATTTTCTTAATTATTAGTATTTTTGCCAAAAAATCTTTGTAACTGTAACAAACAACAATAATAATAAGTTAAAAGGTAATAAAAAAAGCTAGGGTTTTAATATTGTTTTTAGTATTATTTGTTATTTTATCATTTTTATTATTTTTACGGTTGATAATTGCAAAAAATTTTTAAACGTAAAATTACAGTAAAAAACGATAATTTAAAATAATGAATTAAAAATTATTTTTAAATCGTTTTTATTGTTATTATATTGTTTACTATCATTTGTTGTGGTTTTAGTATTATGCAAAAAATTACAAACTCCAATAAATTTCAATAAAAATTATAACAATTTCAATAAGATGATAATAATTGCAATAATGATGATAAGATGATGATAATGATGATAATGATGATGATAACGAAATAAAGATGATAAACATGATAATGGTGAAAAAAAGGAATTGTGTCCATATTAATTAAAAAAAGGATAAGAAAAACATCCCCAAAAGTCAAAAAAAGGCAAAATCTAGCGAAATATAGCCTTTTTAAGATACTCCAAAATGACCCTTTTTTCGATTTCTTTGGGATTTGGGGAATTATTAGGGGAAAAGATAATAATACCAAATTTTATTATAAACAAAAAGATGATAAAAGTGAGAATAAAGAGAATTTGATAAAATTTGAATATTTTTAAAATATATTTTTAATTTTGTTATTATTACTATTTTAATTATTTGTATTATTGCCAAAAAAATCTATTTTAACTGTAAAATAAAATAATAATAATAAGTTATTTAAAAAATAAGCTAGTGGTTATATATTTTATTTGTATTTTTATTTTAAAATTTTTTCTTATTATTATTTTTACTGGTAGTATAATTGGAAAAAAATTTTTAAACAGTAATAATTACAGTTAAAAACGATACAAAAGATAAGAATAAAAATTTTTATAAAAACGTATTTTTGTTTTTATTATTTATTACTATATATTGTTGTGGTATTTGTATTTTTGCAAAAAAAAAATACTTAAACCCAAAATTGCAATAAAATGATAAATTGAATAAAGATGAAATAAAAGCAATAAGATGAAAAGATGAGGATAAGATGAAATGATGATAATGATGATGAAACGATAATAATGATGATAACAGTAATGAGGATGAAATAAAAAGGGAATTGTGTTTCCCTAAAAAATATAAAAAAGGTATAAGAAAAAAATTTCCCAAAAATCGAAAAAGCGGCAAAATCTCGGAAAAATACATTTGAGAGTATCTCCAAAATGACGGTTTTTGATTTCTTTGGTGATTTCGGCAAAATTTTGGGAATAATGATAATAATACCCGAATTTTATTAATCATAAAAAATATGATGTAAAAATGAGAAGAAGGAATTTTTATAAATTGAATATTTTTAATATATTATTTTTATTATTATTATTATTTTTATATTTTTATTTTATTATTATTACTTTATCTTTAAATTTTTAGATTATTGCCCAAAAAAACTATTTTCAACTATAAAATAAGAAAATAAAAAGTATAAGAAATAATAAAATGTAGGGTTTTAAATGTTATTTGTAATTTTTTTGTATTTTTACATTATTTATTGTATGGTAAATTGCCAAAAAAAAGTATTATAAAAAATAATAATAAAAGTAAAACGATAAATTAAGATAATGATTAAATAAATTTTTAAAAAAATCGTTTTTATTTTTATTATTATTGTTAATACATCATTTTTGTTGTGGTTTTTAGTATTATTGCAAAAATAACTATAACCCAATATTGCAAAAATAAAGATAACAATTTCAATAATGATGAAATAATTGCAATAAGAGAATGATGGATAATGATGAAATGAGAAATGATGATGATAACGATAATAATGATGATAATAAGAAATGATGATGATAATAACAGGAATTTTGTCCATATATAATTAAAAAAGGTATAGAAAAACATTCCCAAAAAGTCAAAAAACGGCAAAACAGCAAAAATAATTTTGGAGTGAAATCCAAAAAGAGTTTTTTTTGATTTTTTTGGTGATTCGCAATATTAGGGTAATAATGATAATAATTTTCCAGAATGTATTAAAATAACAAAAATGATGTAAAAATGAAAAAGGGGGAAATTTTTAAACATTGAATATTATTAATATTATTATTTTTATTTTTTTATTTTTATTATTAATTTTTACTATCATTTAATTATTTTAATTTTCAAAAAATCTATTTAATTAAAAAACAATAATAA
Source organism: Penaeus monodon (assembly GCF_015228065.2). NCBI lineage: Eukaryota > Metazoa > Arthropoda > Malacostraca > Decapoda > Penaeidae > Penaeus > Penaeus monodon. The sequence goes on along the minus strand of NW_023660573.1, from coordinate 9,543 downwards.
TAAAAAGTTAAAAATATAAAAAAATTATGGTTATAAATTGTTTTAGTAATTTTTGTTATTTATCATTATTATTTTTGTACTGGAGTATAATTGCAAAAATAATTATTAATCAGCAAAAAATTACAGTAATAAGAAATTTAATTCGATAATGTATAAATAATTTTATAAAATCGTTATTATTTTCATTATTAGTTATTACTTCATTATTTTGTGGTTTTTTAGATTATTGAAAAAAAATTTTTATAACTCCAATAATTGAATAATAATGATAACAATTTCAATAAAGAGATAAAATTTCAATAATGATGATAAAGATGATGATAAGGATGATAATGATGAAATGGATGATAACGAAATAATGATGATAAAACGAAAAGTGATGATAAAAACAGGGAATTGTGCCATTTAAAATAAAAAAGGGATAGAAAAACATTCCCAAAAGTCGAAAAAACGGCAAAATTTGCGAAATATACCTTTGAGAGATACTCCAAAATGAGTTTTTTTTTGATTTCTTGGGGATTTTGGAAATTTTTTAGGGTAATAATGATAAAATACCAGAATTGTATTTAAACTAAAAATAAGATGATAAAAGTGAGAATAAAGAGAATTTTGATAACATTTTAATATAGAAATTATTTTTTTTATTTTCATTTTTATTTTTATTATTATATTATTTTTATTATTATTATTATTATTATTATTATTTTATTACAATTTTTTAATTATTATATTTTGCCAAAAAATCATTATAACGTAATAATAACAATAATAAAATAAATTAAGTAAATAATAATAATGCTAGGGTTTTAAAAAGTTATTTGTATTATTTTTGTATTTTTACATTTATTATTTTTAAGGTGTATAATTTCAAAAAAAATATGAAACAGAATAAATTTCAGTAATAGCGATAGTATTAAAATAAGATATAAAATTATTTTAAAAAACTTATTATTGTTATTTTTATTGTTGTTTCATCATTTTTGTTGTGGTTTTTAGTTTATTGCAAAAAAATTATATAATCCCTAATTGCAAAAAATGATACAATTGCAATAATGATGTAATAATTGCAATAATAAAAAAGATGATGATAAAATGAAATGATGATAAAGATGATATAACGATAATAAGATGATAAAAATGATAATGAGATGATAATAACAGGAATTTTTTCCATATATAATATAATAAAGGTATAAAAAAAACATTCCAAAAATCAAAAAAGCGGAAAATCTAGCGAAATAGCCTTTTTGGGGATCTCCCAAAAAGACGTTTTTCGATTTTTTTTGGGATTTCGGGTTTTAGGGGAATAATGATAATAATTTCGAGAATTGTATTAATCAAACAAAATGATGATAAAAAGTGAGAAAAAAAGAAATTTGAAACATTTGAATAATCTAATATTTTTATTTTTATTATTTTTATTATTATTTTATTATTATTATTATTTTATTTTTATCATTTTATTATTTTACTAATATCTTGATTATTTGTATTTTTCTAAAAATTTTTATAAGTAATAAAACAAAAATAATAATAAATATATGTTTTAAAAATAATAATGTAGTGGTTATAATATTTTTATTAGTATTTATTGTTATTATTATCATTTATTTTTTGTACTGGTAGTAAATTGCAAAAAAAAAAATTATAAAGTAATAATTACAGAAAACGATATAATTAAATAATGATGTAAATAATTTTATAAAATCGTTATTTTGTTTGATTATTGTTTACATCTTTTTGTTTTTGTTATTATTTTTATTGCAAAAATATATACTATAATCCCAAAAATTGCAATAAAAATGAAACAATTGTAAAATGATGAAATAATTTCATAAGATGTAATAATTTAATAATGATGATAATGATGATGATGATGATGATAATGATGATGATAACGATAAAATGTGATAATCATGATAATGAGGAGAAATAACGGGAAATTTTTCCAATAAATATAAAAAAGGGAAAGAAAACTTCCAGAAGTCGAAAAAAACGGCAAAATGAGCGAAAATATAGCCTTTGAGAATTTTACTCCAAATGATGTTTTCCGATTTCTTTTTTGAGGGCAATTTTAGGGGAAAAATGTAATAATACCAGAATTTATTTAAACATAATAAAATGATAAAAAGGGGAAAAAGAGAATTTTATAACATTTGAATATTATTAATTTTATTTTATTATTATTTTATTTTATTATATTATTATTTTTTTATTATATTATTTTTATATTATTGCATTTTCTTAATTATTGTATTTGCCAAAAAATCATTATAAGTAAAATAACAAAATAATAAAAGTATAAGTTTAAAAATAATAATGTAGGGTTTTAATATGTTTTAGTATATTATTGTTTTTATTATCTTTTTATTATTTTTACTGGTTGTAAATGCAAAAAAATTTTTATAACAGTAAAAAATTTCAGAAAAACGATACAATTAAGATAATGATATAAAAAATTATTATAAAATCGTTTATTTTTATATTATTTTTTTACTATCATTATTGTTTTGGGGTTTTTAGTTTATTGCAAAAAAATATACTATAAATCAAAAATATCAAAATAATATAACAATTTCTAAGGATATAATAATTGCAATAATGATGATAATGATGATGATAATGATGATAATGAGAGAAACGATAATAATGATGAAATCATGATAAGATGATGATAATAAAGGAATTTGGTCAAATTTTAAAAAAAGGGGATAAGAAAAAAATTCCCAAAACTCGAAAAAATGGCAAAAACTAGCAAAATAACCTTTTGGGTATACTCCGAAATGAGGTTTTTTTGATTTCTTGGGATTTCGGAATTTTGGGTAATAATGATAAAATTTCCCGAATTGTTTAACATAACAATAAAGATGTTAAAAGTGAGAATAAAGAGAATTTTGAAACATATGAAAATTATTAATATTATTATTTTTATTTTTATTTTATATTTTTTTATTTTATTTTTATTTTATTATTTAATATTAGTATTATTGCCAAAAAAAACTATTATAAAGAAAAATAAAATAAAAATAATAAGTTAAATATAATAATAATAATGCTAGTGGTTATAAATTGTTTTTGAGAGGAACTCCAAAATGAATTTTTGATTTTTTGGTGATTTCGGCAATTTTTCGGGAAAAATGAAATAATTTCCAGAATTGTATTAAACTAACAAAAGATGAGAAAGTAGAATAACGAGAATTTTGATAACATTTGAATATTATTAATATTAATATTATTATTTTATTATTATTTTTTTATTTATTATTACTATTACTTAATTATTTTGTATTTTTGCCAAAAAAAACTATTTTAAAATGTAATAATAACAATAAAAATAAAAAGTATAAGTATAAAAAAATAAGTAGTGGTTTTAAAATTGTTATTTTGATTTTTATTTTTTTATTTCATATTATTGTATGTAGTATAATTGAAAAAAAAAATTATAATGTAATAATTACAGTAAAAACGTATAATTAAGATAATGAATAAATAAATTTTTATAAAATCGTATTATTGTTTATTATTGTTTTCTAATTATTTTGTGGTTATTTGTATTATTTGGGGAAAAATAACTATAAATCCAATAATTTCAATAATAAAGTAACAATTGCAAAAATGATGATAATAATTGCAATAATGTGATAAGATGAGATAATGAGATAATGATGATAACGTAAAAAGGGGTAATCATGAAATGAGATGATAATAACAGGGAAATTTTTTCCAATATAATGAAAAAGGGATAAGAAAAAACATTCCCCAAAAATCGAAAAGCGGCAAATCTAGCGAAAATAGCCTTTTGAGAGTATACTCCAAAATGAGTTTTTTTTGATTTCTTTTGGGGATTTTGGGAAAAATTAGGGTAATAATGTAATAAATTTCCAGAATTTTTTTATTTTCAAACAAAATGATGATAAAAATGAGAAAAAGGAATTTTTTTAAAATTTTAATTTAAATATTATTATTATTATTTTTATTATTTATTATTTTTATTATTATTATTATTTTATTATTATTATTTTTTATTATTATTATTATATTTTTAATTTTTTATTTATATTATTTTTTAATTTTTTGTATTTTTGCCAAAAAAAGTATTTAAAAATGTAAAATAACAATAAAAAAAAGTATAAATATAAAAATAAAAGCTAGGGTTTAAAAATTGTTTTTAGATTTTAAAATTTTTATTTTTATCATTATTTTTATTTTACTGGTAGTAAATTGCAAAAAAATTATTTTAACAGTAATAATTACATAATAACGATACTAATTAAGATAATGATATAAATAATTTTTGAAATTTTATTTTTGTTATTATTGTTATTTCTATCATGTTTGGTTATAGTATTATTGCAAAAATATATATATAAAATCCAATAATTGCAATAATAATGTAACAATTGCAATAATGATGATAATAATTGCAAAAATGATGAAATGAGTGTTTTATGATGATAAAGAGATAATGATGATGATAACGTAATAATGAGAAATCAGATAAAGATGATGATAATAAAGAATTGGCCATATAATATAAAAAGGATAAAAAAAAACATTCCCAAAAGTATAAAAACGGGGAAAAAATTTGTGAAAAAAAAGCCTTTTGAGAGTATACCCAAAAGACGTTTTTTTTGATTTTTTTTGGGATTCGCAATTTTTTGGGTAATAATGAAATAATTTCAGAATTTTTTAATCAAACAATAAGATGATAAAAAATGAGAATAAAGAGAATTTTTAAACATTTGAATATTTTAAATTATTTTTATACTAATCATTATTATTATTATTTATTATTATTTTATTATCTTAATTTTTAGATTATTTCCAAAAATCTATTATAACGTAATAATAACAAAAATAATAAAGTTTAAAAAAAAAATAATAATGATAGTGGATAAATTGTAATCAGATTTTTATGTTTTTTTTATATTATTTTTTGTACGGTAGATAAAATTAAAAAAAATTATTTAAACAGTAAAATTTCAGTAATAAAAACTAATTAAAAAGATATAAATAAATTATTTTGAATGTTTTTATTGTATTATTATGTTATTACTATCATTATGTATGGTTTTTTATATTTCAAAAATTATACTATAACTCCCAATAATTTCAAAAAATGAAACAATTGCAAAATGATGTAATAATTGCAATAATGATGATAATGAAGTATAATGAGATAATGATGATGATAACGATAAAAATGATGAAATTGATAAGAGATGTAATAACAGGGAATGTTTCCATAATAATATAAAAAGGTATAGAAAAACATTCCCCCAAAAATCGAAAAAAGCGGAAATCTAGGAAAAATAGCCTTTTGGAGTATACTCCCAAAAAGACGTTTTTTTTTGATTTTTTGGGGATTCGGCAATTATTTGGGTTTAAAAAGAAAAATTACCAGAATTGATTAATCAAAACAAAATGAGAAAAAGTGAAATAAAGTGAATTTGATAACATTTTATATTTTTAATATTATTATTTTTATATTAAAATTTTTATTTTTATTTTATTTTTATTATTTTATTTTTATTACTATTTTTTAATTTTTAGATTTTTGCCAAAAAATCTATTATAACTGTAAATAAAAATAAAATTTAAAAAGTATAAGTATAAAATAAAAGCTTGTGGTTAAATATGTTTTTAGTATATTTGTTATTTTATCATTATTTTTATTTGTATGGGGATAATTGCAAAATAATTATTTTAAAAAGAATAAACAGTAATAACGATACTAATTTAGATAAGATATAAAAATTATTATGAAATCGTATATTTTATTTTTATTGATTTTTATCATTATGTTGGGTTATTATATTTTTGCAAAAAAAATACTATAACCCAAAAATTGCAATAATAATGATAAAAAATTTCAATAATGATAAAATTTTAATAATGAGATAATAATGATATAATGATGATAATGATATAATAATGATGAAAACGTAATAATGAGATAAAGAGAGATAAAAACAGGAATTGTGTCCATATATAATATAAAAAATAAAGTTTTAAGAAAAAAAATACCAAAAGTCGAAAAAAAAGAGGGAAAATATAGCGAAATATAGCCTTTTTAGAGTGTCTCCAAATGACGTTTTTTCGATTCTTGGCGATTTCGGCAATTATTGGGTAATAATGAAATAATTACCAGAATGTATTAATCATAAAAATTGATAAAATGAGAATAAAAAAATTTTTATAAAATTGAATATTAAATTTATTATTTTTATCATTAATATTATTATTATTATTATTATTATTATTTATATTATTATTTTTATTTTTTATTTTATTATTATTATTTCATTTTATTTTTTTTATTAAAAATTTTCTTTTATTAGATTATGCCAAAAAAAACATTTTAACCTTTAATAATAACAAAAATAAAATAAGTTAAATATAATAATTATAAGCTAGTGGTTTTAATATGTTTTTGGTATTTTTATTTTTATTATTTTCATTTTTATTTTTTGTACGGAGTATAATTGCAAAAATAATTTTTATAAAAGTAATAATTTCAGTAATAACGATACTAAATTTAAGATAATGATAAAATGATTATTATAAAAAAGGTTTTTATTGTTTTTAAATTGTTATTTCTTCAAACTTTTTGGTTATTGATTTTTGCAAAAAATTACAAACTCCAATAATTTCAAAATAAGAAACAATTCAATAATGAGTAAAATTGCAAAAATGATGATAATATGTGTAATGAGATAATGTGATGAAACGAAATAATGAGAAATCATGATAAGTGATGAAATAACAGGAATTGTGCCAAAAAATATAAAAATTTTAATTTTATTAATAAACAATAATGATGATAAAAAATGGGGAATAAAGAGAATTTTTAAAGATTTGAATATTTTATTTTTTTATTATTATATTATTATTATTTTTATTTATTATTATTTATCTTATTAAGTATTATTTCCAAAAATCTATTAAACTCTAATAATAACATAATAATAATAGGTATAATAAAATAAAAATAATGATAGGGAATAAATTTTAATTAGTATTTTTATTTTTATTATTATCATTATTATTATTTTTATGGTAGAAATTGGAAAAATAATTTTATTCCCGGGTAATTTCAGTAATAACGATACTAATTAAGAAAGATATAAATAAGATTAAAAATCGTTATTTTGTTATTTTTATTTTTATTACTATCATTTTGTATAGTTTTTAGATTATTGGGGAAAATATACTATAAATCCAAAATTGCAATAAAATGATAACAATGCAATAATGAGATAATAAATTTCAATAATGATGATAATGATGATGATAATGTGATAATGATGATGATAAAAGATAATAATGATGATAAATGATAATGATGATGTAATAAAAGGAATTTTGTCCCTATATAATATAAAAAAGGTATAAGAAAAACATTCCCAAAAACGAAAAAGCGACAAAATCTAGTGAAAATAGCCTTTTGAGGGGTAACTCCAAAAGACGTTTTTTTTGTTTCTTTTGGGGATTTTGGCAATTTTTAGGGTAATAATGAAAAATTTCCAGAAAAGTATTTTAAACATAACAATAAGATGATAAAAGTGGAATAAAAAAAGGGAATTTTTATAAATTTTAATATTTTTTAATATTATTATTTTTATTATTAATTATTATTTTTAATTATTTTCATTATTTTAATACTTTTCTTAATTATTTGTTTTTTGCCAAAAAATCATTTTTAAAATTAATAATAAAAAAAAAAATAAAAGTATATGTATAATATAAAATGCTTGTGGTTTTAAAAATTTTTTATTTGTTTTTATGTTATATTATATTATTTTTTTTGACTGGTAGTATAAGGAAAAAAAAAAATAACAGTAATAATTACAGTAAAAAACGATACTAATTACGATAATTATATAAATAATTTTTGTAAATCGTTTTTATTGTTTTATTTTGTTATTACTATTTTTATTTTTGTGGTTTGTAGTATTATTCAAAAAATATACTATAACCCAAAAAATTTCAAAAATAATGTAAAAAATTTCAAAATGATATAATATTTCAAAAATGATGATAATGATGATGATAAAGATGAAATGATGATGAAAAAAGATAATAATGATGTAAAAAGATAAAGTGATGATAATAACAGGAATTTTGTCCATAATTAATATAAAAAAGGGATAAAAAAAAAAATTCCCAAAAATCGAAAAACGGCAAAATCTAGCGAAAAATAGCCCCTTTTGGGGATACTCCCAAAAAAAGTTTTTGATTTTTTTGGGATCTCGGCAATATTAGGTAAAATGATAATAATTTCCCAAAAAATTTTTTTTAAACATAAAATAATGATGATAAAAGTGAGAAAAAAAAGGAATTTGATAACATTGAATATTTTTAAATTATTTTATTATTATTTATTTTTTATTATTATAATATTATTTTATTATTATTATTTAAAATATTATCTTAATTATAGTATTATTGCCAAAAAAAACTTTTTAACTGTATTAAAAACAATAAAAAAATAAGAAAAAGTATAAAATAATAATGTTAGTGGTTAAAATTTTTATTTGTATTTCATTGTTATTATTATCATTATTATTTTTTGTAATGGTAGTTAATTGCAAAAATAATTTTTATAACGGGAAAAATTACAGTAATAACGATACTAATTTAAAATAATGATATAAATAAATTTTTATAAAAACGTTTTTTATTGTATTATTATTTTTTTACAATTATGTTTTGGGTTATTAGTATTTGGCAAAAAAAAATCTATAACCCAAAATTTCAATAATAATGAAACAATTCAAAAGATGATAATAATTTCAATAATTATGATAATGATGATGGTAATGAGTAATGTTTATGACAGCGATAATAATGATGATAATCATGATAATGAGATAATAAAACAGGAATTGTGTCCAATTAATAAAAAAAAGGTATAAGAAAAAATTCCCAAAAGTCGAAAAAAGCCTTTTGGAGTATACTCCAAAATGCGTTTTTCGATTTGTTTTGGGGATATCGGAAAAATTGGGAATAATGAAATAATTACCCGAATTTATTAACATACAAAATGATGATAAAAATGAGAATAAAGGAATTTTTATAAGATTTTAATATTATTATTATTTTTATTTGTTTTTGTTTTTATTATTATTTTAAATTTTATTATTTTATTATTTTTTATTTCTATTATCTTTAATACTAGTATTATGCCAAAAAATTATTTAAAATGTAATAAAAACAAAAATAATAATAAGGATAATAATAATAATTTTAAAGATAGTGGTTATAATATTTTTATTAGTATTATTATTTTTTATTATATTATTTATTGTACTGGTAGTTAATTTGGAAAAAAAATTTTTAAACAGAATAATTTTCAGTAATAACGATACTAATTTAAAAAAGATAAAATAATTTTTATAAAATCGTTTATTTTATTTTTTTGTTATTTCTTCTTTTTGTAGGTTATTTTATTTTTGCAAAAAAAAATACTATAACCCTTTTTAAAAAAATGCAATTAATAATTGAAAAAAACAAAAAAAATTTAATAAATGAAAAGATATA
>NW_023660572.1:0-19063 GCF_015228065.2 Penaeus monodon | reverse complement strand
CACACAACACCCACCCCACCCACCCACAACACACCACACAAAAACACACCCCAAAAACCACAAACACCAAAAACACACCAACCACACACAAAACACACAAACAAAAAAAAACAACAAAAACAAACAAACACAGACACACACAAAACAGCACAGACACACACACAAACACGACACACACAGACACAAAACCATACACACACACCACACAAACACACACCCCTACACACACACACATATAACACACAGACACACACCCCACACATATACACAGAGACACACCCACACACACACACGCGCAGCACAAACAACAACACACACACAACACACACACTTACACCCCACACCCCACCCCACACACACACATACACACACAAACACAGAAAAACACAAAAAACAAAACACACAAACACAAACAAAAAAACACACACACACACAAAACAAAACACACACACAAACATACACACACACCCCACACACAAAAAACACCCACACACACAAACACCACACACACCGAAACACACACCGAAACCACACACACGCACACACCACACACACACACCACAACACACACACACACACAAATATATAATATATCAATCAATCAATAACGGTATGCTCATGCTTGAGCAGCCGTGGACCTCTCCACCATCCTTCGCCATTAAACCGATCTTACGCTTTTCTTTCCACTTGTACCATCGACAGCCCCGCACATATCTTTGATATTGTCGCTCAGTCTTGTCTTCGGTTTGCCTCTCCTCTGTTTCCTATCACCATCCCTGTCAGCAAGTTTTTCTCAATACTTTTACTTCCATTACATGACCAACAAACTTTAATTTCCTGTATGTATATATATTATATTATATATATATATATTTATATATATATATATATATATATACGCAGAGAGATAAATAGTTGGTATCGAGTTGAGTGGCGAAGGATGGTGGGGAGGTCCACGGCTGCTCAAACATGAGCATACGTTATTGATGATGATATATATACATATGACCGCCCGGTGGCCGAGTGGTTAGAGCATCGGACTCAAGACTGTCACGACGGCAATCTGAGTTCGAGGGTACGAGTCACCGGCCGGCGCGTTGTTCCTTGGGCAAGGAATTACACCTCAATTGCCTGCCTACCTAGCCACTGGGTGGGCAAGCCACCCCAAGTCAGTGTTTGTCCAAGATCGGATAAAATGGAGGGGAATGATTCCCTAAAAGGTAACACCGGCACTCTCCGTGGAAAGGAATTGGGGACCTACCACATACTTATCCAAGAGCACCACAAAAATGAAAACTACAATTATCATGCTGTGACCACGGCGGCTCAGACATGAACCTACCGTTAAAAAAAGAAGAATATACATTATTATAATAATATCAATCAATAACGATATGCTCATGTTTGAGCAGCCGTGGACCTCTCCACCACCTTCGCCCCTAAACTCGATCTTACGCTTTTTTCCACTTATTTCCATCGACAGCCCGCAAATATCTTTGATATTGTCGCTCAGTCTTGTCTTCGGTTTTTCCCCTTCCTCGTTTCCTATCACAACCCGGTCAGCAAGTTTTTCTCAATACTTTTACTTCTCATTACATGAGCAATAAACTTTAATTTCCTCTTGTTCAAGATGTCCAACAGTCGGTCTTTACAATTTATCTTCTCAGCACTTCATCATTCGTCTTCTTCTCTGTCCAGCTAATACGCAGTACTCGTCTGTAACACCATATTTTAAAACTATTGATCTTTTTCTTGTCATCTATTTCAACACCCAACACTCAGAACCATATGATGCAATTGGGAAAACCAATGAGTTCAATAAACTTCAGCTTTGTCCGTAAGGTAAGCTTCGGTTTTCCAGATGTTATTGAGAGCAATTGTGGCGCCTTTGGCAAATGGTAATTCTTCTTTTTATCCCGGTGAATCATCATAATAAAATTAATATATATTTTATATATATATATATATATATATATTATCTATATAAAGCGACCGCGGTGGCCGAGTGGTTAGGGCATTGGGCTCAAGACTGGCACGAGACAAATCTGAGTTCGAGGGTCGAGTCAACGGCCGGCCCCGTTGTTCCCTTGGGCAAGGAACTTCACCTTGTTTGCCTATTTAGCCACGGGGGGCCAACCCACCCCAAGAGTGCTGGTCCCAACCCCGGATAAAATAGAGAGAAGTTTACCTAAAAGGTAACAGCGGCACCTCCGGGAAAAAGAACGGGGAAAACCATGCCCATCCAAGAGCCACAATATAAAAAATACCTTAATACATGCGTGAACGGCGGCTCAGACATGAACCTACCTTTAAAAGGGAAAATGTATGATACATTTTAATATATATATTTTTTTAACAGTGGGTTTCATTTTTAAAAGCACCCGTGGTCGCAGCATGATACTTAATTGTTTTTTTCATTTTTTTAAAATTTTCCGTAAGGAAACTTGACAACAATTACGAATTACATGTCAAAAAAAATTAAATTTGCTCAATCAGTGTGAAGAAGAAAAACCCCAAATTTGATTGTGGGAAGAAGGAAAAGCACGCGAGCGGTGTTTAAGAAACTATCTTTTTTTCAAGGCCCTCCCCCACAAGGACTTGGCGATCATGGATTTCAGATTTTCTTGGAAATTTTAGAGCGGTGGTATCAAATCCATTTGAAGAAGAATTTAAAAAAACCCAAAATACAAAAATTCAAAGTTTTTGCACGAGTAAGGTAAAAAATGTAAATGAACTTTGTAGAGAATTGAAAACTGTTATATCAATAGGACAACAAAAGAACTCTCCAAGGAGATAAAAACATACACAAAAAATTTAAACCTAAAATGGCATATCAAAACTGAAGATGGACTAGTCTATGCAATGGAAAAGAAGCAAAGATAGAGGGAATCAAATTTTTCCCAACCTACACATAAAAAAAGAAAGATCTAAAAAAACATTAATTAGATCAAGACGTGAAGATAACCATCGCCGCTGCTGACGAAGTTAAAAAAGCCAAAAAGATAGCAAGAGCCCGGGAATAGTGAAATAGCAGCAGAACAAAATCAAGAATTTTGGGTGAAAGTGTTGAATACTTTTTCTACAAATTTGTACGAAAATTTGGAATGACAAAAGAGGGGCCAAAAGATGGTAAAATATTTTTTTACTCCCATCCCTAAAAAAAGGTGACGTATTCCAAGAACAAAACGGGATAATTCTTTAAAAAGTACACAGAAAATTTTTGTTGAAAAATTATTGCGAAGAATAAAGGGTAAAAGTTAAAAAAACAAGCAGGTTTTTTACCCGGGAAAAAGGTACCAGAAACCCGGATCCAAAATCTGAAATTGATCATAGAGAAAAAACGGAAATCAGAAAGCCTATCCCTGTTTTTCCTTGTTTACTCGAAAGCTTTGATACTGTTGACACATACCCTCGGAATAACATGAAGAATAAAATTTTTCAATAACATATCCAAACTAAAAAAACCCATGGTGACAACAACAAGAGCGTAAGAACCATTATGGGTTAACAGAATGGTTCGAAGTCAACCAAGGAGTACGACGGGGTTTGCATTTCGCCCCCACCCCTTTTTTAATATATTTGAATCAATTATGAGAGGTCTTAGGAATTTTCGAAGGAACTGTAGAATTGGGGGGATACAAAATATCAAACTAAGATACGCAGATATATTTTTAATTCCCAGCAGTATCATTAAAAATAAAACAACACTAGAAAAATTTAGAAAGCAAGCAAAAAGGCGGGTTTATTTCTTAATGCCAAGAAAACAAAAGTCATGAAATTCAAAGATAATCGGCAAGAACGATGATGAACATGTTACAATCAAGGGAGGGGTGGGGAAAAATGTGAGAGTTCACTTATCTGGAGCTGTTTTTTAACAATATGATATTCACCGGAAATAAAAAGAAAAAGGTCAATAGTTTTGAACTGTGGTGTTACAGACGAGTACTGGTATTAAATGGACAGAAAAGAACACGAATGATGAAGGCGGAGAAAAAAAAATTGTAGAAATAATTTTATTGAAAAAAATTACTGAAGGGGATGGTAAAGGGGAAACAGAGGAAGAGGAAAACCCAAAGACAAGATGAGCGACAAATCAAAGATATTTGGGGCTGACGATGGTACAAGGGGAAAAGAAAAGCGCAAGATCGAGTTGAGTGGGGGAGGATGGTGGAGGGGCCCCAGGCTGCTCAAACAGGCATACCTTTATGATGATGAACAGTATACATAATAAATGTAATATATAATAATATTTTTTTTTTTTTTTTTTTTTTTTTTTTACGGTGGGTTTCATTTTTGAGCCGCGTGGTCACAGCATGATACTTAATTGTATTTTTTCATGTTGTGAGCTTTTGGAGGGGAATAGTGGTAGGGTCCCAGTCCTTTCCAGGGAGAGTGGGGTGTTCCTTTTTAGGTAATCTTTTCTCTTATTTCACCGGGCTTGGACTAGAACTCACGGGGCTGGCTTCCCCACCAGGGCTGGGGGCAATCGAGGTGAATTTCCCTTTCCCCAAGGGTAAAAACGCGCCGGGCCGGTGACTCAACCCTCGAAATCAGATTGCCGTCGTGGCAGTCTTGAGTCCGATGTTTAAAACCATCGGCCACTGGGGCCCCTTAATTAATTTATAATTTATATTATATATATATATTTAATATATATATATAATATATATATAGATGGTCCCAGTTCCTTTCCACGGAGAATCCCGGGGTCACCTTTTAGGTAATCATTTCTCTATTATACGGGCTGGGACCAGCACTGATTGGGGCTGGCTTCCCCCCCGGGCTAAATAGGAAATCGGGGGAAATTTTCCTTTGCCCAAGGAACTTCATGATCTAGGTTGATTTACCTAAAATTATGTAAATCCCCGGGGCGATGGTGTGTGCAGGGATGCACCTACGCACTCGAGCGGCGTTTGTGTGCACGCATGATAAATATATATTTTTAATATATATATAATATATTATAATTGTGTGTGTGTGGTGTGTGTCTGTGTGTGCGTGCGTGCGTTCGTGCACCGCGCGTTGTGTGCGTGCGGGGTTCGTGCACGCAACACAGTAGTTTTTGTGTGTGTGAGTGAGTGAGGTGTGGTGTTTTCCCATGACGCCAAGGCCGCGAGGGCCCAAAGGGGTTAGAGTAATATATATATATAATATAATATATAATATATATATAATATATAAATACACACACACACACACATACATGTGGATATATATTTACACACTTTAATAGTTGTATATGTATATGCGGGAAAATTTAGTCACGGAGTTGCTATGATTCTCACGAAAAAATGCAAATGCATAATGGGTAAGCCCAAAAAAATGATCGCATTTTAAAAGTCAGAATACAGCAAAACCTATAATATTGTATCATACAATGCTAGCACCAACCAAATTGCAAGTGATGAAAAAATAAAATTTTTTTATAACTTCCCAAGATATTTTAGACACAATCCTAACAGAGATGTAAAAATAACATGGGAGCCCTCCGCCAAAGAGGAAAAAAATCTAAAAAATGACACCTGGGAAAATTCGGCCTTGGAGATATAAATGAAAGAGGTAAAGATTTTTTTGAATTCGTAGTACAAATAATTTGTTATAGCCAAACATTTCCAAACCCCACCCAAGACTTTTTTTACACTTTTTTCACCAGACAAAGAACACGAAACCAAATTGACTACTTTGTGCTAAACCCAAAAAAGGGAAGAGTTGCAAAAAAAATTTGAAAACAAGACCTGGTCCCGACTCAACAGTGCCACCAACTCAACTATCGATTTTTAAAAAAAGACTCAAAAAGAGGGAGCGTAAAACACCACCTCTAAAGCTCGACTCAAAACTCTTGATAACAATTACAGAATTGCAGTGTCAAACAAAATTTTAAATTTTAAACAATGTGAAATGTAAAACACCAAAAGAGTTGTGGGAAGAAGGAAAAGAACTCTTGCGAGCACTGCTTAAGAAACTATCGCCAAAAAAAAAAAGACAAATTCCCCCGGATATCTGAAAAAAACAAATGAAAAAGAAACAAGAAGATGCCTAAAATAAAAAGGATCAATAAACCGTTTAAAAATAATTTCAAAAAAAAAATACAAAAATTCAAAGTTTGCGACAAGATAAGGGGAAAAATATTTTAAAAGAACATTTCCCGAGAATTTAAAAAAGTTCTATCAATAAGAAATAAAGAACTCTACCCAAAGGGGTACGAAACATCACACGAAATTTAAACCTACAATGGGGCACTATCAAAACTAAGATGGATTTTTTTTATGTGATGGAAAAAAAGTCAAAAATAGAGGAATCAATATTGTTTTCCCAAATTATAAAAAAAAATAAAAACTAACAAAAAAACATTTTAATTTGATCAATGACAGCGAGGGTGAACCCCCGCCACTGTGGACAGTTAAAAAGCATAAAAGAAGTAAAAAATAACAAGAGCCCCCGGGAAAGATGAAAAACAGCAGAATAAATTTAAAAATGTGGGGAAAGTGTTGAATACTTTTTTACAAACTCGTACAAAAAAATGGAATGAAAGAAAAAGGCCAGAAAACTGGGGAAAATCAGTCTTTACCCCATACCTAAAAAAGGTGACGCACTCCAATGCAACAATAATAGGACAATTGCCTAATTTAAATCACACAGCAAAATTTTTTTGAAATTATTGCTGAAAGAAAAGAAGTTGAAGTTAAGAGAGGAAATTGCAGACGAAAGCGGTTTTTGCCCTGGAAAAGGACCAGAAACCAGATTCTAAATTTAAAATTTATCATAGAGAAAAACAGAGAACATCAAAAAGACCTAACCCGGTTTCACGATTTTGTGAAAACTTTTTATCTGTTTGATCACGAATCCTTGGAATAACATTACGATATGAAGTTCCAAAAAAAACATCCAATTAATAAAGCCTTGTATGACCAACAACAAACAGCTGTAAGAACCCCCTTAGGGTTTAAAAGAATGGTTCGAAATCAAAAAGGAGTACGACAGGGTTGCATTCTGTCTCCGCACCTCTTTAATATATATTCTGAAACAATATGAGAGGTGCTCTAGAGAATTTTGAAGGAACTGGGAGTTTGGGGGATACAAAATATCAAATCTGAGGTACGCCCGGGTATAGTTTTGATTGCCAGCAGTATACTGAAACAAAAACTCTAGATAAAGTTAGAGAAGCAAGCGAAAAGGGGGCTTTTTTCTTAATGCCCAAAAAAACTAAGATAGAAATTCAAAGATAACCGGAATGAACAAAAATGAAATTTACAATCAATGGAATGATTGGAAAAGGAAAGAGTTTATTTTTTGGGCTGTTTTAACAATACATATGATATTACCGGAGATAAAAAGAAGAATACCATTTCCAAAAGCGCCACAGTGCTCTCAATAAATCTGGAAAGACCCAAACATTCCCTTTCGGACAAAGCTGAGGTTTTTGAATCATTAGTTTTCCCCAAATTTCATATATGGTTTTTGAGTTGGGGGTTGAAGTAGTAGACAAGAAAAAGATCAATAGTTTTTAAATGTGTGTTACAGAGAGTACTGGTATTAGCGGACAGAGAAAAAAGCGAATGAGAAGTGCTGAGAAAAAAAAATTGTAAAGACCCACTTTTGGACATCTGAACAAGAGGAAATTAAGTTTATTGGGAGTAATGAGAAGTAAAAATATTTAGAAAAATTGCTGACAGGGTGGTGATAGGAAACAGAGGGGAGGCAAACAAAACAAGACTGAGCAAAAAATATCAAAAATATTGCGGGCGTTTGAGGTATAGTGGGAAAAAAAAGCTAAGATCGAGTTTAGTGGCGAAGGATGGTGGAGAGGTCCACGGCTGCTCAAGATGAGCATACCGTTTGATTGATTGATATGTAAATTTTCATATAAAGGGGTATATGTATATATGATACTAAAAATTTTACAAAATTTTGAGTATTTTCCCTGGATATATTTTTATAAAATATATATATAATTAAAATTATAAAATATATAATATAATATCTTTCTTTTAAAGGTAGGTTTATGTCTGAGCCCCCGTGGTCACAGCATGATACAAATTTTGTTTCATGTTGTATCCTTGGGTGAGTACGTGGAGGGGCCCCCGTTCCTTTCCCCGGAGAGGCCGGTGGTACCTTTTTAGGTAATCATTCCTATTTATCCGGGCTTGGGCCCCCACTTGACTTGGGTGGCTTGGCCCCCCAGTGGCTAGGTGGCAATCAAGGGGAAGTTCCTTTCCCAAGGGAAAAAACGGGCGGTCGAGACTCGAAAACCCCCGAATTCAGATTTCCGTCGGACAGTCTTTAGTCGACGCTCTAAACCCTTAACCCCCCGCGGCCTTGAAGATCATGGGTTCATGATTTTTCTTAGCAATTTTGGCGGTGGTTTGCCATTGCCCTTCCCCCCGGTGTTTTTATCGAGTCCCACTCTATTTTCCCGACTGACTTGAGTGGTTGGCCACCCCGGACTAGGCAGGCAATCGGGGGAAGTTCCCTTTCCCAAAGGGAAAAACGCGGCGGGGGTGACTCGAACCCTCGAACTCAGATTCCGTCGTGACAGTCGGAGTCCCACGCTTAACCAGCGGCCCCGCGGGCCTACATATATATATATATATATAATATAAATAATATAATATATATTATAATATTATTTTTTTTTTTTTTTTTTTTTTTTTTTTTTTTCTAACACCCTTATTCCATGCAGGACATCGGCCTCTCTAATTCATTTTCTGAGAGATTTTATGGGCAGTGCCACCCGGGCCCGATGGATGCCCTTTTCCCAACAACCGCGGTTTTTGCCCCAGCGGTGACTTCCCCCCGATGCATGCGTGGGCTTCTCAAGGGGATATGTCGTTTTAGGTAGGCAAACGAGGTGAAATTTCCTTGCCCCCAAAGGGGAAAAACACGCCGGGGGGTGACCGAACCCTCGAACTCAGATTGCGTGTGACAGCCTTGAGTCCCATGCTCTAAACCCCTCGGCTCCCCGGCCCCTAAAATTTTATATTATATAGATATTATATATATATATATTAATATTTTATATCAAATATAATAATATATGTATATATATATTTTAAAATATATAATAATATATATATAAAATTTTTAATAATATAATAAGGCCCCGGTGGCCCAAGGTTAGAGCGTCGGACCAAGACTGTTTTTACGACGGCAATCTGGTCCCAGGGTTCGAGCAGACCGCCGCGTTTTACCCTTGGGGGAAGGAACTTCACCTGATTGCCCGCCTAGCCCCTGGGTGGCCAAGCCAGTCAAACATGCTGGTCCCCAAACCCCGGGTAAAATAAGAAAAAATGATTACCCAAAAAAAAAAAAAAAAAAAAAAAAAAAAAAAAAAAAAAAAAAAAAAAAAAAAAAAAAAGGTAACCCGGCACTCTCGGTGGAAAGGAACTGGGGGCCTACCCCGTACTCACTCCCAAAAGCTCACAACGTGAAAACTGCAATTTAGTACATGCTGTGACCAGGCGGCTCAGACGAAAAATACCCTTAAATGATGTGAATATTATATTTATATATATTATATCATCATTTAAACGGTAGGGTTTATGTTGAGCCCCCGTGGTACAGATGATACCAATTTCAGTTTCCGTTTTGATGCTCTTGGGGGAGTACGTGGGGGGTCCCCAGTTCCTTTTCCCCCGAGAGTGCCCGGGGTTACTTTTTTTTTTTTTTTTTTTTTTTTTTTTTTTTTTTTTTTTTTTTTTTTTTTTTAGGTAATATTTTCTTTTTTTATCCGGGGTTGGGGCCCGCACTGCTTTAGCTGGCTGGCCCCCAGGGCTAGGCAGGAATCGAGGTGAAGTTCCTTGCCAAGGGTAACAACGCGGGGTCAGGGATCGAACCCTCGGACTCAGATTGCCGTGTGACAGTCTTGAGTCGAGCTCAACCATTCGGCCACCGCGGCCTTAATATATATATATATAAATATATATAATTTTATATATAATTATATTATAATAATACATATATTAATATATATATAAATATATATATATAAATATATATATTATATATAAAAATATATATATATATATAGGGGCCGCGGTAGCGATTTGGTTAGAGCATCGGACCAAGGCTGTCACGACGGCAATCTGAGTTCGGGGGTTGAGCCCCGGGCCCGGCGGTTTTTCCCTTTGGGGAGGAATTTCACCCGTTTTCCCTACTAGAAAGCGACATATGCCTTGAGAAGTCCAGCGCAGCATCGTGGGGAAGTCACCGCCGTGGAAAAAACCGGGGTTGATTAGGGAAGGGCTCCAATCGGGGCAAGGGGGCACTCCAATAACTCTCAGTAAGAATGAGAGGGGCCCATGCCCTGCAGTGGAAAAATGGGTTAGAAAAAAAAAAAAAAAAAAAAAAAAAAAAAAAAAAAAAAATTATTATATATATAATTATATATATATAATATATATATATATATATATATGTAGGGGCGCGGTGGCCGCAGGGTTAGAGCGTCGGACTCTCGACTGTCACGACGTCAATCTGAGTTCGGGGTTCGAGCACCTACCCCCGCTTTGTTTCCCTTGGGAAGGAATTTTACCTGATTGCCTGCCTAGTCACGGGTGGCAACCAGCTCAAGCGGGCCCGGGTAAATAAGTGGTACTCGATAAAAAACCGGGGGAAGGAATGGCAAACCACGCTCAAAATTGCAAGAAAAAATCATGGAAGCCCATGATCGTAAGGCCGCGGTGGTTGAATGGTTAGAGCGTGGGGACTAAAGACTGTCACGACGGCAATCTGAATTCGAGGGTTCGAGTCATCGACCCCCGGTTTTTTCCCTTGGGCAAGGAACTTCCCTTGATTGCCCCTAGCCCGGGGGCCCAAGCCAGCCCAAGAATGCTGGCCCCAAGCCCGGAAAAATAGAGAGAATGTTTACCTAAAAAGGGGCCCACCGCACTCTCCGGGGGGAAAGGAACGGGGGACCCTCCCACGTACCACTCCAGAGAATCACAAATGAAAACACAATTAAGTACTGCTGGACCACGGCGGCCAGACATGAACCTCCCGTTAAAGAAAGATAAAATATTATTATAATATATAATATATATATATATAAAATATATATAATATATAAGGGAAGAATAATCTAAGTTTGTAAAAATTTAGTAGCATATAACATATTCACTAATTGCATATACATATAAACAATCAAAACGGTATGTCATGCTGAGCACCCGTGGACCCTTCCACCATCCCCCCAAAAACTCGATTACGCTTTTTTTTCCCCTTTATCCACGACAGCCCGCAAATATCTTTGATATTTTTGCATTTTGTTTTTGGGTTTTGCTTTCCTCTGTTTCTATCACCATCCCTGTCAGAAATTTTTTTCTCAAATTTTACTTCTCATTACAACCAATTAAATTTAATTTCTTTGTTCAAGAGCCCAAAAAGCGGTCTTTACAATTTATTTTCTCAGCACTTCACATTCGTTTTCTTCTCTGTCCAGCAAATAGCAGTACTCGTCTGTAACACCACATTTAAAAAAACTATTGATTTTTTTTTTTCTTGTCTATCTACTTCAACACCCAACATCGAACCATTGATGAAATTTGGGAAAACTAAGAGTTAAATAACCCAGCTTTTCCGAAAGGTAATGCTTCGGTCTTTCCGATGTATTGAGAGCAATGGGCGCTTTTTGGGAAGGTAATTTTTTTTATCTCCCGGGGAATCATATATGTATTAGTTAAAAAAGCCCAAGATAGTGAACTCTTTCACATTTCCACAATATTCCATTTATTGAACATGTCATTTTTGTTCATTTCCGGTTTATCTTTTTAATCTTATGATCTTTGTTTTCTTGGCATTAAGAAAAAAGCACCTTTCGCTTTTTTTTCTCTAACTTTATTTTAGTTTTAGTTCAGTATGCTGGCAATCAAAATATTCATCGGGTACCCAGATTTGATATTTTGTATCCCAACATCCCCATTCCTTCAAAATTTCTAGGCACCTCTCATAATTTTTTCAGAAAATATTAAAGAGGTGCGGAGACAGAAGCAACCCTGTCGTATCCTTGTTTACTTCGAACCATTCTTAACCATAAATGGTTCTTACAGGCTTTTTTGTTGGTCATACAAGGCTTTATTTAAAGGGGGGATGTTGTTTTTGGAAACTTTTATACGTAATGTTTTCCAAAAGGAATCGTGAAACAGTATAAAAGCTTTCACATAATCGATTTAAACACAGGTATGTCTTTTTTTTTCTCTGTTTTTCCTTTTGATCAATTTTAAATTTTGAACTGGGTTTTTGGACCTTTTCCGGGGGGAAAACCCGCTTGTTCGTCGCAAATTTTCCCTTTTTAAATTCAAATTCATTCTTTCAGCAATAATTTTTTAAAAAATTTTGTGCTGTGACTTATTAAGGCAATTGCCTATTTTTGTTTCATTGGATGGGGTCACCTTTTTTAGGTATGGGAGTAAAAATGTTTTTCCCGTCTTTGGGCCCTTTTTTTTCATTCCCTATTTTTTACAGAGTTTGTAGAAGAAGTATTTAACACTTTCGCCGCATTCTTAATTTTGTTTTGCTGTTATTTTATCTATTCCGGGCCTTGTTATTCTTTCTTCTTTTTTGGCTTTTAAATTGTCCCGCCCGTGGCGGTGGTTTATTCGTGTTTATTAGTCTAATTAATGTTTTTGTTAGATTTTTACTTTTGTATAAGTGGGAAAAATATGATTCCATCTACTTTTACTTCTTTCCATCACATAAAACAAGCCATCTTCGTTTTGATGTGTATTGTAGGTTTAAATTTCGGTGAGTTTTTACTCCGGTAGAGTTCTTTTGTTTTCTTTTTATAGAACAGTTTTTAATTCCTGGAATGTTTTATTTAAATATTTTCTTATCTTGTCGCAATAATCTTTGAATTTTTATTTGTTTTTGTAAATTACTTTTTTAAATGGATTTTTGATACCTTTTTTTTTTAGGGATCTTTTTGTTTCAATTTTACTTTGTGTTTTTTCAGATATCCAGGGGGGAAATTGTTTTTTCTTTTTTGGGGATAGTTCTTTAAACAGGGGTCAGCAAGAGTTCTTTTCCTTCTTCCCACAACTCATTGGTGTTTTATCACTTCACATTGATGAGTATTTCAAATTTGTTTGAACGCAATTTGTAATTGTTTTAAGAGTTTTTTAGTCGGCTTTAGAGGTGGTGTTTGGGCGCCCACTTTTGAGTCTTATTTTAAAGTCGATAGTTTGTAGTTGGTGGCACTGTTGCTCGGCACCAGGTCTTTTTTTCGAAAATTTTTTTTGCAACTCTTCCATTTTGGTTTAGCACAAAGTATCAATTTGGTTGCGTGTTCTTTTGTCTGGTGAAAACCCCGTGTTTCAAGTGTCTTTGGGGGGTGTTGGAACAAGTATTGGCTAAACTAAATTTTTGTACTACGAATTTAATAAAACTTTACCCTTTCATTTATATTCCAAGGCCGAATTTCCCCAGGTGTCATTTTTTTAGATTATTTTTCCACTTTGGCGTTGGGTCTCCCTGATTATTTTTACATCTCTTTAGGATTGTGTTAA
The DNA here is from genome assembly GCF_015228065.2 of Penaeus monodon. Taxonomy (NCBI): domain Eukaryota; kingdom Metazoa; phylum Arthropoda; class Malacostraca; order Decapoda; family Penaeidae; genus Penaeus; species Penaeus monodon. Next base: position 5,564 of record NW_023660572.1, on the reverse strand, counting down.
AGTATCTTTGGAGAGGGGTTTAAAAAATTCCATTTCTTATCTTGCAAAATTTGGGGGTGCGTAGCATTGTATGATACTAATTTAAGGTTTTTCTTGTATTCTGACTTTTTTAAAAAGCGACATTTTTTGGGGGTACCCAATTAGGCATTTGCAGTTTTTTTTGAGAATCATAGCAACCCGTGACTTAATTTTCCCAATACAATACAAATATTTAAGTGTTAAATATATATACAACATGTATGTGGTGTGGTGTGATATAATATAAATATATAATAAATTTATATATATATTTATAATATATAAAATCAACCATTGGCCTCCGGGGTTGGCGTCATGGGCACACACACACACACTCACTCACTCACACAACAAACAATTTAAAGTGTGTGCGTGCACGAACCCCCGCACGCACAACACGCGCGCGTGCACGAACGCAGCACGCACACACAGAAAAACACACACACCACAAAATATATATATATATATATATATATATATAATAAATAATATTATCGGCAAGTGCCACAAATCGCGAAAGCGAGTGCGTAGGGACCAGCACACACGCATCCCCGCGCGATTTTCATAAATTTTTGGGAAAACAGACCTAGATACGATGAAGTTCCCTTTGGGGAAGGAACCCCCGATTGCCTATTTCCACTGGGGGGGAAGCCAGCCCAAAATCAGTGCTGGTCCCCAAACCCGTTAAAAAAGAGAGAATGATTACCTAAAAGGTGACCCCGGCATCTTCCCTGGAAAGGAATGGGGGACATTATAATATATATATATAATATATTATATATATAAATATATATATATATATATTAAAATAATGTAAGGCCACAGTGGCGAGTGGTTTGAGCATGGACTCAAGACTGCCACGACGGCAATTGATTTTGAGGGTTCGGTCACCGGCCCGGGCGTTTTACCCTTGGGGAAGGAACTTTACCCCGATTGCCCCACCTAGCCCTGGTGGGAAAGCCACCCAGTGAGTTTTAGTCCCCAAGCCCGGGTGAATAGAGAGAATGATTACCTAAAGGAAAACCCGGGACTCTCCCTGGAAAGGAACTGGGGACCCTACCCCCATTTCCCCCAAGAGCTCACAACATGAAAACTACAATTAAGTATCATGCTGTGACCACGGGGGCTCAAACATGGAACCCTACCGTAAAAAAAAAAAAAAAAAAAAAAAAAAATATTTTAATATATATATATTACATATATATGTATGTATACATGTATCATCATCAATAATGGTATGCTCATGTTTGAGCAGCCGTGGACCTCTCCACCATCCTCCACCACTCAACTCGATCTTGCGCTTTTCTTTCCACTTGTACCATCGTCAGCCCGCAAATATCTTTGATGTTGTCGCTCAGTCTTGTCTTTGGTTTGCCTCTTCCTCTGTTTCCTTCACCATCCCTGTCAGTAAGTTTCTCAATAAACTTTAGTTTCCTTTTATTTTCTCAGCACTTCATCATTCGTTTTTTTTCTGTCCAGTTTAAAACGCAGTACTCGTCTGTAACACCACAGTCAAAACTATTGACCTTTTCTTTTTTTTCCGGTGAATCATCATATGTGTTAGTAAAAACAGCCCAAGATAATGGAACTCTCACATTTTCCACAACCACTCCATTGATTGTAACATGTTCATCATCTTTCATGCCGATATCTTTGAATATTCATGATCTTAGTTTTCTTGGCATTAAGAAATAACCAGCCTTTTGCTTGCTTCTCTAACTTTATCTAGTAGTTGTTGTATTCAAGGATACTGCTGGCAATTAAAACTATATCATCGGCTTATCTTAGTTTTGATATTTTGTATCCTCCAATATCTACAGTTCCTTCGAAATTCTCTAGAGCACCTTCATAATTGATTCAGAATATATATTAAAAAGGTGTGGGGACAGAATGCAACCCTGTGTACTCCTTGGTTGATTCGAACCATTCTGTTAACCATAAGTGGTTCTTACAGCTGCTTGTTGTTGGTCATCCATGGCTTTTATTAGTTGGATATGTTATTGAAATTTCATATCGTTCATGTTATTCCAGAGGATATCGTGATCAACAGTATCAAAAGCTTTCGAGTAATAAATTTGAAACACAGGTATAGGTCTTTCTGATGTTCTCTGTTTTTCTCTATGATCAATTTCAAAATTTAGGATCGGTTTCTGTACCTTTTCCAGGGTGAAAACCTGCTTGTTCGTTTTAACTTTGACTTTATTCTTTCGGCAATAATTTTCAACAAAATTTTGCTGCTGTGACTTTTTAATGCAATATCCTGTATTGTTGCATTGGAATACGTCACTTTTTTAGGTATGGGAGTAAAGACTGATTTTACCAGTCTTCTGGCCATCTTTTGTCATTCCAAATTTTCGTACAAAGTTTGTAGAAGAAGTATTCAACATTTTCCAACATTCTTTATTAGTTCTGCTGCTATTCATCTATTCCCGGGGTCTTGCTATCTTTTTTGGCTTTTATAACTTCGTCTAGCAGCGGCGATGGGTTTATCTTCACTGTCATTGAGTTAATTAATGTTGTTTTTAGATCTTCTTCTTTTATGTGTAGGTTGGAACAATATTGATTCCATCTATCTTTGACTTCTTTTCCATTGCATAAGACTAGTCCATCTTCAGTTTTTATAGTGTCCATTGTAGGTTTAAATTTCGTGTAATGTTTCATACTCCTTGGTAGAGGGTTTTTTAGTTGTCCTATTGATATAACAGTTTTTTAATTCTCTAGCAATGTTCATTTACAATTTTACCTTATCTCGTCGCAATAATCTTTTAATTTTGTATTTTGGTTTTTGTTAAATTACTTTTCAAAATGGATTATTGATACCACCGCTCTAAATTGCCAAGAAAATCATAGAAATCCATTTATCGCCAATGCCTTGTGGGGACAGGGCACTTGAAAAAAGAAGATAGTTTCTTTAAACACCGCTCAGCAGTGCTTTTCCTTCTTCCCACAACTCAATTGGTGTTTTATCTTCTTCACACTGATTGAGCAATTCAAATTTGTTTGACACTGTAATTCTGTAATTGTTGTCAAGAGTTGCCTTACGGACAAAGTTTAAAACATGAAAACTACAATTTAAATATCATGCTGCGACCACGGCTTTCTTAAACATGAACCTACTGTTAAAAAATATATATATATTAAAGTGTATACATACATTTTCCTTTAACGGTAGGTTCATGTCTGAGCCGCCGTGGTCACAGCATGATACTAAGTGTAGTTTTTCATATTGTGATGCTCTTGGAGTGAGTACATGGGGTCCCCAGTTCTTTTCCACGGAGAGTGCCGCTGTTACCTTTTAGGTAATCATTCTCTCTATTTTATCGGGCTTGGGACCAGCACTGACTTGGGTGGCTTGGCCACCCAGTGGCTAAGTAGGCAATCAAGGTGAAGTTCTCTTGCCCAAGGGAACAACGTGCCGGCCGGTGACTCGAACCCTCGAACTCAGATTGTCGTCGTGCCAGTCTTGAGTCCAATGCCCTAACCACTCGGCCACCGCGGCCTTATAAATATATATATATATATATATATATATATATATATATATAATATATTATGATGATTCACCGGAGATAAAAAGAAGAATTACCATTGCCAAAGGCGCCACAATTGCTCTCAATAACATCTGGAAAGACCGAAGCATTACCTTACGGACAAAGCTGAGTTTATTGAACTCATTGGTTTTCCCAATTGCATCATATGGTTCTGAGTGTGGGTGTTGAAATAGATAGACAAGAAAAAGATCAATAGTTTGAAATGTGGTGTTACAGACGAGTACTGCGTATTAGCTGGACAGAGAAGAAGACGAATGATGAAGTGCTGAGAAAGATAAATTGTAAAGACCGACTGTTGGACATCTTGAACAAGAGGAAATTAAAGTTTATTGCTCATGTAATGAGAAGTAAAAGTATTGAGAAAAACTTGCTGACCGGGTTGGTGATAGGAAACAGAGGAAGAGGCAAACCGAAGACAAGACTGAGCGACAATATCAAAGATATTTGCGGGCTGTCGATGGTATAAGTGGAAAGAAAAGCGTAAGATCGAGTTTAGTGGCGAAGGATGGTGGAGAGGTCCACGGCTGCTCAAACATGAGCATATCGTTATTGATTGATATATATATATATATATGTATATTCTTCTTCTTTTAACGGTAGGTTCATGTCTGAGCCGCCGTGGTCACAGCATGATAATTGTAGTTTTCATGTTGTGGTGCTCTTGGAGTAAGTATGTGGTAGGGTCCCCAATTCCTTTCCACGGAGAGTGCCGGTGTTACCTTTTAGGTAATCATTCTCTCCATTTTATCCGATCTTGGGACAAGCACTGACTTGGGCTGGCTTGCCCACCCAGTGGCTAGGTAGGCAGGCAATTGAGGTGTAATTCCTTGCCCAAGGGAACAACGCGCCGGCCGGTGACTCGTACCCTCGAACTCAGATTGCCGTCGTGACAGTCTTGAGTCCGATGCTCTAACCACTCGGCCACCGCGGTCATATGTATATATATCATCATCAATAACGGTATGCTCATGTTTGAGCAGCCGTGGACCTCTCCACCATCCTTCGCCACTCAACTCGATACCAACTATTTATCTCTCTGCGTATTTATTATATATATATATATATATATATATATATATATATATATATATATATATACATACAGGAAATTAAAGTTTGTTGGTCATGTAATGAGAAGTAAAAGTATTGAGAAAAACTTGCTGACAGGGATGGTGATAGGAAACAGAGGAAGAGGCAAACCGAAGACAAGACTGAGCGACAATATCAAAGATATGTGCGGGCTGTCGATGGTACAAGTGGAAAGAAAAGCGTAAGATCGAGTTTAGTGGCGAAGGATGGTGGAGAGGTCCACGGCTGCTCAAGCATGAGCATTACCGTTATTGATTGATTGATATATATATATATGTGTGTGTGTGTGTGTGTGTGTGTGGTGTGTGTGTGTGTGTGCGTGTGTGTGTTTCGGTGTGTGTTTCGGTGTGTGTGTGTTTGTGTGTATGTGTTTGCCTGCGCGTGTGTGTGTGTGTGTGTTTGCTTGTGTGTGTGTGTGTGTGTTTGTGTGAGTGTTTTCCTGTGTATGTGTGTATGTGTGTGTGTGTGTGTTAGCCTGTGTGTGTATGTGTGTGTGTTTGTTTGTTAGCGTGTGTGTGTTTGTGTTTTTGTGTTTGTTTGTGTGTGTGTTTGTGTGTGTGTGCTTGTGTGTGTTTGTGTGTGTGTGTGTATGTGTGTGTGTCTGTGTGTGTCTGTGTTTGTGTGTGTGTCTGTGCTTGTTTGTGTGTGTGTGTGTGTGTGTGTGAGTGTGTGTGTGTGTGTGTGTGTGTGTGTGTATGTGTGTGTGTATGTGTGTGTGTGTGTGTGTCTGTGTGTGTGAGTGTGTGTGTGTGTCTGTGTGTGTATGTGTGTGTGTGTGTGTGTATGTGTGTGTGTGTGTGTATGTGTGTGTGTGTGTGTGTGTGTCTGTGTGTGTGTCTGTGTGTGTGTATGTGTGTGTATGTCTGTGTGTGTGTGTGTGTCTCTGTGTGTGTATGTGTGTGTGTG
>NW_023660571.1:0-17500 GCF_015228065.2 Penaeus monodon | reverse complement strand
ACCAAAGAAATTGAAAAAACGTCATTTTGGAGTATACTCTCAAAAGGCTATATTTCGCTAGATTTTGCCGCTTTTTCGACTTTTGGGAATGTTTTTTCTTATACCTTTTTTATATTATATATGGACACAATTCCTGTTATTATCATCATCATTATCATGATTATCATCATTATTATCGTTATCATCATCATTATCATCATTATCATCATCATTATTGCAATTATTATCATCATTATTGCAATTGTTATCATTATTATTGCAATTATTGGAGTTATAGTATATATTTTTGCAATAATACTAATAACCACAACAATAATAATAGTAATAACAATAATAATAACAATAATAACGATTTTATAATAATTATTTATATCATTATCTTAATTAGCATCGTTATTATTGTTATTATTACAGATATAATAGATTTTTTGGCAATTATACTAATAATTAAGATAATAGTTAATAATAATAATAATAATAATAATAATAATAATAATAATAATAATAATAATAATGATAATAATAATAATAATAATAATAATAATAATAATTTTAATAATATTTCAAATGTTATAAAAATTCTCTTTATTCTCACTTTTATCATCATTATGTTATGATTAATACAATTCTTGGTAATTATTATCATTATCACCCTAATAATTGCCGAAATCACCAAAAGAAATTGAAAAAAAACGTCATTTGGAGTATACTCTCAAAAGGCTTATATTTCGCTAGTTTTGCGCTTCTTCGACTTTTGGGAATGTTTTTACTTATACCTTTTTTTATATTATATATGACACAATTCCTGTTAATTATCATCAAATTATAATATATATATCATCATTATTTTATCGTTTATCATATCATTATCATCATTATCATCATCATTATCATCATTATTGCAATTATTATCATCATTATTGCAATTGTTCTCATTATTATTGCAATTATTGGAGTTATAGTATACTATTTTTGCAATAATACTAATAACCTTAACAATAATAATAGTAATAACTAATATAACATAATTAACGATTCTATACAAATTATTTATATATTTCTTATTATATCGTTATTATCGTAATTATTACTGTTATAATATTATTTATGCAATTATACTACAGTACAATATAATGATTGATAATATAACATAATCAATATACATATATCAATTATGACCACTAGCATTATTATTATTATACTTATAACTTATTATTATTATTGTTATTATTACAGATATAATAGATTTTTTGGCAATGATACTAATAATTAAGATATATGTAATAATAATAATAATAATAATAATAATATAATAATAATAATAATAATATAATAATAATAATAATATGATAATAATAATAATAATAACAATTTTGATAATATTCAAATTTTATCAAAATTCTCTTTATTCTCACTTTTATCATCATTATTGTTATGATTAATACAATTCTGGTAATTTTAATATCAAATTATTACCCTAATAATTGCCGAAATCACCAAAGAAATCGAAAAAACCGTCATTTTGGAGTATACTCTCAAAAGGCTATATTTCGCTAGATTTTGCCGCTTTTCGACTTTTGTGAATGTTTTTCTTATACCTTTTTTATATTATATGGACACAATTCCTGTTATTATCATCATCATTATCATGATTATCATTCATTATTATCGTTATCATCATCATTATCATCATTATCATCATTATCCTCATCATTATCATCATTATTGCAATTATTATCATCATTATTGCAATTGTTATCATTATTATTGCAATTATTGGAGTTATAGTATATATTTTTTGCAATAATACTAATAACCACAACAATAATAATATATAACAATATAATAACATATAACATTTTATATAATTATTTATATCATTATCTTAATTAGTATCGTTATTACTGTAATTATTACTGTTATATAATTATTTTTGCAATTATACTACCAGTACAAATAAAAATAATGAAAATAATAAAAAAATAATACTAATAAAAATATTAAAAACCACTAGCATTTTTATTGTTATACTTATATTTATTATTTTTTTAAATTATTACAAAATATAATAGTTTTTTTTGGCAAGTCCTAAAAATTTAAAGGATAATGGGAATAAAAATTTAAAAATAAATAATAAAAATAATAATAATAATAAAATAAAATAATAATAAAAATAATAATAATTAATAATTTTAATAATTTAAAAATGTTATCAAAATTCTTTTTATTCTCACTTTTTTTCATCATTATTTTTTGATTAATAAAATTTCTGGTAATTTTTAATCATTATTCCCCAAAATAATTGCCGAAATAAACCAAAAGAAATAAAAAAAACGTCTTTTTTGGACTATACCCCCCAAAAGACTATATTTCGCTAGTTTTTTGCCGCTTTTTCGACTTTTGGAAGGGTTTTTTTTATCCTTTTTTATATTTATATGGACAAAAATTTCCCCTGTTATTATCATCATCATTATCATGATTTTTCTTTCTTTTATTTCGTTATCTCATAATAATCACATTATCTTTTTAATCATAAATTATCATTTTTTTATTCCCAATTATTTTTCATATTTTTTCCCCAATTTTTTATCATTATTATTGCAATTTTTGGGGGTTTATAGTAATTTTTTTGAAATTTAATACTAAAAACCCAAACCAACAAAATAATGTAAAAACAAAAATAATAACAAAAATAACGATTTTATAATTTTTTAATAATTTTTCTTAATTGTATCTTTTTATTACTGTAATTTTTACTGTTAAAAATAATTTTTTTTTGGCAATTATACTACCAGTAAAAAATAATAAAATGAAATAATAGCAAAAATTAATACAAATTAAAAATTTAACCACTGGCATTATTTTTATTATACTTTACTTTTTTAAATTTTTATTGTTATTATTACAGATAAATATTTTTTTGGCAATGATACAAAAATTTAAGAAAATTTAGTAATAATAATAAAAAATAAAAATAAAAAAATAATAATTAAAATAATTAATAAAAATTTATAATAATAATAATAAATAATAATTTTTTTTAATAATATTAAAATGTTATAAAAATTTTCTTTTTATTCCCACTTTTATCATCATTTTTTGTTATAAATTAAATACAATTCTGGAAATTATTATCATTTTTCCCCTAAAAAGGGCCGAAATCCCAAAAAAAATCAAAAAAAACTTTTTTTTTGGGATGCCCCCAAAGGGTTTATATTTCGCTAGATTTTGCACCCTTTTTCGACTTTTGGGATGTTTTTTTATCCTTTTTTAATTAATAGGGGACAAAATTTTCCTTTTATTACATCTTTCATTATCAGATTATCATCATTTTTATCTTTTATCTTTCACCCATTTTTCATCTTTATCATCATTATCACATCATTATCATCATTTTTCCAATTATTACATCATTATTGAAATTGTTACATTATTTTGCAATTATTGGGATTATAGTATATATTTTTGCAATAATACTAATAACCAAAAACAAAAATCTAGTAAAAACCAATAATAAAAAAACAATAATACAGTTTATAATTATTTTATCATTATTTTAAATTTAGTATGTTTTTACTGAAATTTATTACTGTTAAAAAAATTTTTTTTTCAATTATACTACCAGTACAAATAATAATTTTAAAATTTAATAACAATAATAAAAAATAACAATTTTAATAACATTTGCAAATTTTTTATTTTTATTTATCTATTATTATTATTTTGTTTTTATTACGATATAATAAATTTTTTGGCAAGTTAACTAAAAATTAAAGATAAATTAAATAATAAATAATAATAAAAATAAAAATAATAATAATAATAAAAATAATAATTAATAATAAAAAAAAAAATAAAAATTTTAATAATTTTCAAATGTTATATAAATTCTTTTTATTCTCTCTATTTATGATCATTATTTTTATGATTAATACAATTCGGAATTTTTCATTTTTCCCCTAATAATTGCCGAAATAAACCAAAGAAATCAAAAAAACCATTTTGGAGTATACTCTCAAAAGGCTATATTTCGCTAGATTTTGCCGTTTTTTGGGATTTTTGGGGGATGTTTTTCTTTTTACTTTTTTTATATTAAAATTGGCCCCAATTTTTTATTATAAATCATCATTATCATGTTTACATAAATTATTATGGGTTATCATAATCATTATCATCATTATCATCATCATTATCATATTATTGCAATTATTTACATTATTGAAATTTGGTTATAATTTTATTGCAATGATTGGATTTTATAGTATATTTTTTTTGCAATAATACTAAAAACCCAACAATAATAATAGAAAAACAATAATAAAAACAAATAAAAACGTTTTAAAATTTTTTTATATCATTATCTTAATTAGTATCTTTTTCCCGAAATTTAAATTACTTTATAAAAATTTTTTTTTCCAATTAAAATACCAGTACAAAATAATAAAATATAATAAAAACAATAAAAATACTAAAAACAATTTAAAACCCCACTAGCATTTTTATTTTTATATTTATATTATTATTTTTATTTTATTATTTTTGCAGATAAAAATATTTTTTTTTTTCCCATGATACTAATTTTAAAGAAATAGTAATAATAAATAAGAATAAAATAATATAAAATAAAATAAAATAATAAAAATTTAAAATATAAAAAATTAATAAAATAATAAAAATTTAAATTTTAATAATTTCAAATTTTTATAAAAATTCTCTTTTTTCTCACTTTTTTCATCATTATTTTTATGTTTAAATACAATTCTTTTTAATTATTTTTTTTCCCTTATTACCCAAATAATTGCCGAAATCCCCAAAAAAACCCCGAAAAAAACGTCATTTTGGAGTTTTAATCTAAAAAAGGCTATTTTTGCTAGTTTTTGGGCCGTTTTTTCGATTTTTGGGAAAATGTTTTTTCTTATCCCTTTTTTTAATTATTTTGGGCCCCCAAATTCCCTGTTATTTCATCATCATTTCGGATTTCTTTCATTTTTTTCGTTATATCATCATTATCATCATTACTCATCATTTTTCATCATTTTTAAAAATTTATTTTTCATCATTAGGGAAATTGTTATCTTTTATTATTGAAATTTAATTGGAGTTATATTAAAATTTTTTTTGGAAATTACTTTTAAAACACAACGATAAAAATAGAAAACAATAATAAAAAATAATAACGTTTTTATAATAATTATTTATATCATTATCTTAATTAGTATCGTTATTACTGTAATTATTACTGTTATAATAATTATTTTTGCATTATACTACCAGTAAAAATATAATAATGATAATAATAACAATATAATACTAATAACAATATTAAAACCACTAGCATTATCATTATTATACTTATACTTATTATTATTATTGTTATTATTACAGATATATAGATTTTTTGGCAATGATACTAATAATAAGATAATAGTAATAATAATAAATAATAATAATAATAATATATTAATTTATAAAAAATATAATAAAATAATAATAATAATAATAATAATAATAATAATAATATAATTTTAATATTCAATGTTTTCAAAATTCTCTTTATTCTCACTTTTATCATCATTATTGTTATGATTAATACAATTCTGGTAATTTTTATCATTATTACCCTAATAATTGGCGAAATCACCAAAGAACTTCGAAAAAACGTCATTATGGAGTATACTCTCAAAAGGCTATATTTCGCTAGATTTTGCCGCTTTTTCGACTTTTGGGAATGTTTTTCTTATACCTTTTTTATATTATATATGGAAACACAATTCCTGTTATTATCATCATCATTATCATGATTATCATCATTATTATCGTTATCATCATCATTACCCATCATTATCATCATCATTATCATCATTATTGCAATTATTATCATCATTATTGCAATTGTTATCATTATTATTGCAATTATTGGAGTTATAGTATATATTTTTGGCAATAATATAATAACCACAACAATAATAATAGTAAGAACAATAATAATAACATAATACGTTTTATTAAATTATTTATATCATTATCTTAATTAGTAATCGTTATTACTGTACTAATTACTGTTATAATAATTTATTTTTGCAATTATACTACCAGTACAAATATAAGAATGATATAATAACCTAATAATACTAATCAAATATTATAACCACTACATTATTATTTTATACTTATACTTATTATTATTATTGGTTATTATTACAGATAAATAGATTTTTTGGCAATGATACTAATAATTAAGAAATAGTAATATATAATATAATAATAAATAATATAATAATAATAATAATAATACTATAATATAATAATATAATAATAATATATAATTAATTTTAATAATATTCCAAATGTTATCAAATTCACTTTATTCTCACTTTTCTCATCATTATTTTTATGATTAATACAATTCGGTAATTTATCATCTTATTACCCTAATAATTGCCGAAAGCACCAAAGAAATCGGAAAAAACGTCATTTTGGAGTATACTCTCAAAAGGCTATATTATCGCTAGATTTTGCCGGCTTTTTTGACGTTTTGGGAATATTTTCCTTATAACTTTTATATATTATATGGACACAATTCCTGGGTATTATCAGTCATCATTATCATGATTTTTCACCATATTATCGTTATCATCATCATTATCATCATTATCATCATCATTATCATCATTTTGGCAATTATTATTATCATTTTGCAATTGGTTCTCATTATTATTGTACAATTATTGGAGTTTATAGTATATATTTTTTTTGCAATAATACTATACCACAACATAATAATAGTATAACAATAATAATAAACAATAATAACGATTTTATATAATAATTATTTATATCAGTATCTAATTAGTATCGTTTATTACTGTATTATTACTGTTATAATAATTATTTTTGCTATTATACTAACGTACAATAATCATAATGATAATAATAACATAATAATACTAATAACACATATTATAACCACTAGCATTATGATTATTTACTTATACTTATTATTATTATTGGTTATTATTACAGATATAATAGATTTTTTGCAATGATACTAATAATTAAGATAACTAGTAATAATAATATAAATAACTAATAATATAATAATAACAACATAATAATCATAATATAATAATAATATAATAATAAAGTACTATAATAATAATGAATAATTTCAATAATTATTCAAATGTTATCAAACAAATTCTCTTATTCTCACTTTTATCATCATATTGTTATGCTTAAGACAAATTCTGGTAATATTATCATTATTACCCTAATAATTGCCGAAATCACCAAAGAAATCGAAAAAAAACGGTCATTTTGGAGGTATCTCTCAAAAGGCTATATTTCGCTAGATTTTGCCGCTTTTTCGACTTTGGAAGTTTTTCTTATACCTTTTTTTATATTATATATGGACCACAATTCTGTCTATCATCCTCATATCATGATTATTCATCATTATTATCGGTATCATCATCATTATCATCTTATCATCATTTATCATCATCATCTCACATATTGGCAATTATATCATTCATATTGCCATTGTATCATTATTATTGCAATTATTGGCAGTTTATAGTATATAATTTTTGAATAATTATAATAACACACAATAATGATAGTAATAAACAATAATACTAACAAATAATAACGATTTTATAATAATATTTATACATTATCTTAATAGTTGTCGTTCATTACTGTAATTATTTACTGTTATAAATAATTAATTTTTGCAATTAGTACTCCAGTACAAATAATTAATTAATGATAATAAATCAACAAAATAATACTAATAACAATATTATAACCACTAGCATGATTATTATTAACTATACTTATTATAATTATTATCAGTTTAAATTACAGTTATAATAGATTTATGGCCAATAATTACTAATTAATTAAGAATAATACTAATAATAATAATAATAATAATAATAATAATTAATAATAATAATAAATAATAATAAAATAATAATAATATTCAATGTTATCAAAATCTCCTTTATTCTTCACTTTATCCTCAGTATTGTTATGATTAATACAATTCTGGTAATTATTATCATTATTACCCTAATCCATTGCCGAAATCACCAAGAAATCGAAAAAACGTCATTTTGGAGTATACTCTCAAAAAGGGGGGCTTATTATTTCGCTAGATTTGCCGCTTTTTCGACTTTGGGGGAATGTTTTTCTTATACCTTTTTTAATTATATATGACACCAAATCCTGTTATTATCATCATCATTATCATGAGTATTCATCATTATTATCGTTTCATCATCATTTATCATCATTATCATCATTTATCAATCAGCATTATCATCATTGCAATATTATCATCATTATGCAATTGGTATCCATATTTTGCAATATTGCAGGTATAGTATATATTTTTGCAATAATACTACTAACCACAACAATAATGATAGTAATGAACAAAATTAATAACAATAATAACGATTTTTATAAAATTATTTATATTCATTAATCTTATATTTAGTATCGTATTACTGAATTATTACGTTATAATAAATTATTTTGCAATTATACTACGGTACAAATAATATAATGATAATAATACAATAATAATACTAATAACAATATTATAACATAGGCATGATTATATTATACTTATATATTATTATTATTGTTATAATTACAAGGTATAATAGATTTATTGGCAATAATACTAATATATTAAGATAATAATTAATAATAATAATATAATAATAATAATAATACTAATAATAATACTAATTAATAATAATAATAATACTAATAATAATTCAACTGTATCAAAATCTCTGTATCTCACTTATCTCTTATTGTTATGATTAATACCAATTCTGGTAATTACCATATTATTACCTACTAATTGCCGAAATCACCAAAGAAATCGAAAAAACGTCATTTTGGAGTATACTCTCAAAAGGCTATCATTTCGCTAGATTTTTGCGCTTTTTCGACTTTTGGGAATGTTTTTTTTAACCTTTGTTCTATTTATATGGAAACAATTCTGTTATATCATCATCATATTAATGATTATCATCATTATTCGTTATCATCATCATTATCCTCATTATCATCCATTATCATCCTCAATTATCATCATTATGAAATTATATCATCATTATTGCAAGTGTTATCATAATTGCAATTATTGCAGTAAGTATATATTTTGCAATAATACTAATAACCACAACAATAAGAAGTAATTATAACAATAATAATACCAAAATAACGATCTTTATAATAAATATTTATATCATTATCTTAATTAGTATCGATACGTAATTATTACTGTTAAATAATTATTTTTGCAATTATAACCAGTAACAAATAATAATAAGGATAAGACATAACAATAATAATACTAAACAATATGTATAACCACTAGCATGATATTATATACTTATTACTTATGATATTATGTTATAATACAGTAAATAGATTTATTGGCATAATACTAATAATTAAGATAATAATAATAATAATAATAATAATAATAATAATAATAATAATAATAATAAATAATAATAAAATAATAATAATAATAATAATAATATATTCAAATGTATCCAAAATCTCTTTCTATTCTCACTTTTATCACATATTGTTTATGATTAATACAATCTGGGAATATTATCATTATTACCCTAAAATTGCCGAAATCACCAAAGAATCGAAAAAAACGTCATTTTGAGATACCTCTCAAAAGGCATATTCGCTAGATTTTGCCGCTTTCGACTTTTGGGATGTTTTTCTTATACCTTTTTTATATTATTAGGACACCAATTTCTGTATTATCTCATCATTATCATGATTATCATCATTATTATCGTTACATCATCTTCACATCATTATCATCATGATTCATCTCATTATCATCATTATTGCAATTATTATCATAATTAATTGCATATTGTTATCATTATTATTGCAATTATTGCAGTTATAGTATATATTTATGCAATAATACTAATAAACCACAACAATAATGGATAGTAATAACAATAATAATAACAAAATAACGATTTATAATAATTATTTATATCATTATCTAATGTATCGTTAGTACTGTAATTATACTGGTATTAATAATTATTTTGCAATATAATACCAGATACAAATAATAATACTGATAATAATAACAATATAAAATAATACTAATAACAATAGTATAACCACTAGCATGATTATTTATATACTTATACTTATGAGTATTATTGTTATAATTACAGTTATAATAGATTAATTGGCAATAATACTAATAATTAACGATAATCATAATAATAATAATAATAATAATAATAATAAGAATAATAATAATAAAATAATAATAATAATATAATAATAATAATATTCAAATGTTATCAAAATTCTCTTATTCTCACTTTATCTCATTATTGTATGATTAATACAATTATGGTAATATTATTCATTATACCCTAATAATTGCCGAAATCACCAAAGAAATCGAAAAAAACGTCATTTTGGAGTATACTCTCAAAAGGCTATATTTGCAGATTTGCCGCTTTTTTCGACTTTGGGAATGTTTTCTTGTATACATTTTATATATTATGGAACCAATTCCTGTTTAATATCATCATCATTATATGAGTATCAATCATTATGATCGTTATCATCATCCATTATCTCATCATTATCATGCATTATCATCATCATTATCATCTTATTGCAATTATTCTCATCATTATTGCTAATTGTTATCTTATTATTTGCAATTATTGCCCGTGTATGAGTATATATTTTTGCAATATATAATACCACAACAAATAATGATAGTAATAAACAATAATAAGAACAAAATAATACCGATTTATAATAATATTTATATAATTATCTGTAATTTAGTATCGTTATACTGTAATTATTACTGTGATATAATATTATTTTGCAATTTATTACTACCAGTACAAATAATATAATGATAAAATAACAATTAATAAACTAAGAACAATATTAAACCACGAGAAGATTATGATTATACTTATACTTATTATTATTATTGTTATAATTACAGTTATAATAGATTTATGGGCAATAATACTAATAATTAGATAATAATAATAATAATAATAATAAAAATAATAATAATAATAATAATTAATAATAAGATAATAATAATAATAATATCAAATGTTATCAAAATCCGTCTTTATTCTCACTGTCATCATCATTATTGTTTATGATTAAACAATGGCTCGGTAATGATTATCATTATTACCCCTAATAATTGCGAAATCACCAAAGAAATGAAAAAACGTCATTTGGAGTATCTCTCAAAAGGCTATATGTCGCTAGATTGTGCGCTTTTTCGACTTTGGGAATGTTTTTCTTATACCTTTTTATTATTATATATGGACACAATTCCTGTTATAGCATCATAATTATCATGAGTATCACATATTATCGTATCATTCATCATTACATCATTATCATCATATCATCATCAGTATACATCATTATTGCCAAATTATTATTATCCTTATTGCAATGTATCATTATTATGGCAATTATGCAGATAGTATATATTGTGCAATATAATAATAACCCAACATAATGATAGTAATAACATAATATAACAATAATAACGATTTTTATAATAATTATTTATATCATTATCTTAATTAGTATCGTTATACTGTAATATTACTGTTATAATATATTTTTGCAATTATACTAACAGTACAAATAAGAATAATGATAATAAAACAAAATAATACGAATAACAATATTATACCACTAGCATGATATTATTATACTTATACTTATTAATTATTATTGTTATTAATACAGTTATAAAGATTTATTGGCAATAAATACTAAATTAAGATAATAATAATAATAATAATAATAAAATATTAATAATACTAATTAATAATAATAATATATAATAAGAAGAATAATAATAAATTCAAATGTTATAAAATTCTCTTTATATCACTTTTATCATCATTATTGTTAGATAATACAATTCTGGTATTATATCATTATTACCAAATAATTGCCGAAATCACCAAAGAAATCGAAAACACGTCCATTTGGAGTATCTCTCAAAAGGGCTATATTTCCGCTAGATTTTGCCGCCCCTTTTTCGACTTATGGATGTTTTTCTTAACCTTTCTTTATAGATATATGGACAAATTCCTAGTTGATTATCATCATCATTATATGATTTATCATTTATTATCGTTATCAATCATCCATTTATCATCATTTATCATCATTATCAGGCATCAATGATCATCATTTATTGCAATTTTATCTATCATATGCAATTGTTATATTATTATTGCAATATTGCAAGTTATGTATATATTTTTGCAATTAATACTAATTAACCACCAACAATAATGATGTAATAACAATAATAATAACAGATAAATAACGATTTATAATAATTCATTTATATCATTATCTTAATTAGTTATCGTGATACGTAATTATTACGTATAATGATTATTTTGGCAATTATACTACCAGACCAAAATACAAATAATAATAATGATAAATAATAACAATAATAATACAATAAAATATTATAACCACTAGCATGATTATATTATACTTATACTTATTAATTATTTGTTCTAATTAAGTCATAATAGAGTTATTGGCCATAATACTAAGAATAAGATAATAATAATATAATAATAATAATTAATAATAATAAATAATAATAATAATATAATAAAATAAGAATAAATAAGATAATATAATATTCAAATGTTATCAAAATTCTTTTATTCTCACCTTTTATCATCATTATTGTTATTGATTAATACAATTCTGTAATTATTATCATTATTTACCCTAATAATTGCCGAAAATCACCAAAGAAATCGAAAAAAAAACGTCATTTGGGAGTATACTCTCAAAAGTAAATTCGCTAGATTTTGCCCGCTTTCGACTTTGGAATGTTTTCGGATACCTTTGTATAGTATATATGGACACAATTCCTGTATATCATCACATCATTATCATGATTATCATCATTATATCGTTATTCCTCATCATCTCATCATTATCAGATGATCATCAGCATTATCATCATCATGCAATTATTTCATCATTATTGCAATTGTTATCAGTATTATGCAATTATTGCAGGTTATCGTATATATTTTTGCAATAATACCAATAACCACAACAATAATGATAGTAATAACAATAATAATAACAATAATAACGATTTTATAATAAGATTTATAGCATTATCCAATAGATCGTTATTACTGTAATTATACTGTTATAATAATTATTTTTGCAATATACTACCAGTACAAATAATAATAATGATAATGTAAATAACAATATAATACTAAATAATAACCAATATCATAACCACTAGCATGATTATTATTGATTACTTATACTTATTATTATATGTTATAATTACAGGTATAATAGATATGGCAATAAATACTATAATTAAGATATAATGAATAATAATAATAATTAATAATAATAATAATAATAATAATAATAATAATAATAATATAATAATAATAATAATAATAATATCAAATGTTATCAAAATTCTCTTTTTATTCTCACTTTTATCATCATTCTTTGTTATGATTAATCGAATTCTGGTAATTATACCATTTATGTCCTAATAATTGCCGAAATCACCAAAGAAAATCGAAAAAACGTCATTTTGGAGTATACTCTCAAAAGGCTATTATTTCGCTAGATTTGTGACGCTTTTCGACTTTTGGGAATGTTTTTCTTATACATTTTTTATTATTAATATGGACACAATCCGTGATTATCATCATCATATCATGATTATCATCATTATTATCGTTATCATCATAATTATCCATCATTATCATCATTATCATCATCCATTATCATCATATTGCAATATTATCATCATTATTGCAATTGTTATCATATTATTGCAATTATTGCAGTATGGTAATATTTTGCTAAATAATACTAATAACACAACAATAAGGATAGTAATAACAATAATATAACAATATAACGATTTTATAAAATTATTTATCTCATTATCTTAATTAGATCGTTTAATTTTTGTTAACTGTTAATCTTACTGTATAATAATTATTTTTGCAATTAACTACCAGTACAAAAAAGAATAATGATAATAATAACCATAAATACTACTAATAACAATATTATAACCACTAGCATGCGTATATTATACTTTATACTTATTATTTATTATTGTCTATAATTACAGTTCTAATAGATTTATTGGCAATTAATAATAATAATGAAGATAATAATAAGAAAATAATATAATAATAATAATAATAATAAATAATAATAATAATAATAATATAATAATAATTTCAAATGTTACAAAATCTCTGTATCTCACTTTTATCCCATCTATTGTTAGAAATAACATTTGGGTTAATTATTATCATATACCCTAATAATTGCCGAAAAATCACAAAAGAATCGAAAAAAAACGTTCATTTTGGAAGTATACTCTCCAAAAGGCTCTATTTCGCTAGATTTTGCGCTTTTCGACTTTGAAGTTTTTCTATACCTTTTTCATATATTATATATGGACACAATTCCTGTTATTATCATCATCATTATCAATGATTATCATCATTATTATCGTTATCAGCCTCATTATCATCATTATCATCATTATCATCATCATTTATCATCATTATTGCAATTTATCTATCATCATTATTGCAATTGTTATCATATTATTTCAATTATTTTGCATTATAGTATATATTTGCAATAATACTACTAACCACAACATAATGATAGTAAATAACAATAATAATAAAACAATAATAACGATTTATAATACATTATGTATATCATTATCTATTAGTATGTATTACTGTAATTATTTACTGTTTATAATAAATTATTTTTGCAATTCTACTACCAGTACAAATAATAATAATGATAATAATAACAATAATAAGACTAAATAACAATATTATAAACAATAGCATGATATATGATACTTAACTAATGATTATTATTGTTATAATTACAGTTATAATAGCTTTATTGGCATAATACTAATAATAGAGAATAATAATAATAATAATCTAATAATAATAATAATGATAATAATAATAATAATAATTAATAATATTCAAATGTATCAAAAATTCTCTTTATTCTCAACTTTATATCATATGTTATGATTAATCAATTATGGTAATTATTATCATGTATTACCCTAATAATTGCCGAAAATCACAAAGGAAATCGAAAAAAACGTCATTTTGGAGTATACTCTCAAAAGGCTATATTGCGCTAGATTTTGCCGCTTTTCGACTTTTGGGAATGTTTTTCTTTTATACCTTTTTTATATTATATATGGACACCCTTCCTGTATTATCATAATCATTATCATGGATTAGTCATCAGTATATCGTTTATCATCATCATTATCATCATTAGCATCATTATCATCATCTTATCATCATTATTGCAATTTATATCATCAATTTGCAATTGTTACCACTATTATTGCAATATGCAGTTATAGTTATATATTTTTTGCAATAATACTAATAACCACAACAATAATGATAGTACTAAACAATAATAATAACACTAATAACACACGATTTTATAATAATCACAATTTATCATCATTATCATTAATTAGATCGTATTATACTGTAATTATTTAAACCTTGTTTAGTAAAAATTTTAAAAAAATGCTTGTTTTTTTAATTTTTTTGCAATTATACTAACGCAGTACAAATAAGAATAATGAAATAATAACATTCATAATACTACTAACAATATTACTAACCACTAGCATGATATTAGTATACTATACTGATTATCTTATTTTATAATTACAGTTATATAGATTATGGGCAATATACTAATAATTACGTAATAAATAATAATAATAATAATCATAATATATAATATAATAATATAATAATAATAAGAATAATAATAATAATAATAATTAATAATAATATATTCAATGTTATCAAAATTCTCTTATCTTCACTTTATCATCATTATTGTGATGATTAATACAATTTGGTAATATTATCATATTACCCTAATAATTGCCGAAATCACCAAAGAAATCGAAAAAAACGTCATTTTGGAGTATACTTCCAAAAGGGCATATTTCGCTAGATTGCCGCTTTTCGACTTTTGGGAATGTTTTTCCTTATACCTTTATATATCGATGGACAACAATTCCTGTTATTATCAGCATCATTATCAGATTAACATTCATTATTATCGTTATCATCATATTATCATCATTATCCATCATTAACATCATCATTATCATTCATTATTGCAATTATATCATCATATGCAATGTTTATCATTATTATTGCAAATTATTGCAGTTATAGTATTATATTTTGGCAATAATACTAATAAACCACAAACATAATGTAGTAATAAAAATAATAATAACAATAATAACGAATTTATAATAATTATTAATATTATAATTTATTCTTATTATGTAATTATATGTTATATATAATTTTTGCAATTATACTACATTAATAATATAATATAAAATAAAATAATAATACTAATAACAATATAAACCATAGCATTTTTATAATACTTATTATTATTATTTTATAAATTAGTTATATAGTTTATTGCAATAATACTAATAATTAATGAAAATAATAATAAGAATAATAAATAATAATAATAATATAATAATAATAATAATAATATAAAAATAATAATAATAATAATATAATATAAATATTATCAAATATTTAAATTCTCAATTTCTATCTCATTTTATCATGATTTATATATTTAGTAATTTGTAATTATTATCATTATTACCTAATAATTGCCGAAATCACCAAAGAAATCGAAAAAACTCATTTGGTAATAACTCTCAAAAGCTATATTGCTAATTTTGCCGCTTTTTCGACTTTTGGGAAGTTTTTCTTTTACCTTTTTATATTATATATGACACAATTCCTTTATACATCCATTATCATATTATCATCATATTATCGTTATCATCATCATTATCATCTTTTCATTATCATCATCATTATCATTTATTATTATTATTATCATTATTGCAATTTTATATATTATTCAATATATTATAGTATAATTTTTAATAATATAATCCAATCATAATGATAGTATAACAATAATATACATAATAACGATTTATATAATTATTATATCATTATCAATAGTATCGTTATATTTAAATATTATTACTTTAATAATTATTTTGCAATATACTACCAGTACAATTAAAAATGATAATAATAACAATAATTTTAATAAACAATATATAACCACTAGATTATTATATTATATTATATTTATATTATATGTTATAATTACAGTTATAATAATTTATTGGCAATATAATAAAATTAAAAATATAATATATATAATAATAATAATATAATAAATATAATAATAATAATATAATATAATATATAAATTTAAAAGTTTAATCTTAACTATTAATTATTTA